>NC_063194.1:4316343-4328843 GCF_017589495.1 Alosa alosa
TTTGCAGACTCGTCCCACTGCCTCACATGCTTTGAATGAGAATTAGAATGTCAACAATAAGTCATCAGTGTCATTTACTATGGTGTGTGCTCATTTTGTGTGTACGTGTGTATGTGTGTGTGTGTGTGTGTGTGTGTGTGTGTGTGTGTGTGTGTGTGTGTGTGTGTGTGTGTTTGTGTGTGTGTGTGTGTGTGAGAGAGAGAGAGAGAGAGAGAGAGAGAAGGACATTTGCAAGTTTATTGATTTGCCATGTACCATTTGTTAAAAATGTATTCACAGTCTTTATCTGCAATACTTGAGCAATATGCAATACCTTTTATACTAATAACAAAACACTTGATAAAGATGCAGGTATAGAAAAACGTGTGTAAGAGAGAGATGGAATAGAAGGAGAGTGAGAGAGACACACAGGAGGAAGTGGATAAGCCCAGAGAGGCTGGGCTGTAAGAGGTAAATGAGGGAGATTGGCGGTGAATGGAGACTGACAGAGACGTGGCCTCCCCCATCCCCCCCCGCGCCCCACCAGGACGCCTGGCTTTGTGGTTGTCATCAGAGGGCTCACTTTACCGGAGTGTCCCACTCACCCTGGCGCCCACCTACTACTCCTGCTGACGCCCTAACCCACCCCACCCCCACCCCCCAGTCTCGGTGTCCCTGCCTCTCTCTCTCTCTGTCTGTGCATGTGTGTGTGTGTGTGTGTGTGAGAGAGAGAGAGAGAGAGAGAGAGAGAGAGAGAGAGAGAGAGAGAGAGAGAGAGAGAGAGAGAGAGAGAGAGAGAGAGAGTATGTGTGTCTGTCCAGACTCGTAGGCGCAGCAGGAGAGTGGGTCCCCCGAACTTCTCTCCACCAAAACACAGCTCAGGACTCCACAGGAAACTCAAGACAAAGTGCTCCTCATTGATCCTGCTTCTGCCATGGCTAAAGTGCTCCATCTACAGTGTGTGTGTGTGTGTGTGTGTGTGTGTGTGTGTGTGTGTGTGTGTGTGTGTGTGTGGAGTCATTTATATACACATGTGTTAATATATAAGTGTTTGCTTATGTTTGGTCTATGCTGTGCATTTGTATGTGCATCTGTGTATTTATGTATATGTCGGTAAAAGTATGTATGTGTCTATGCATGCGTTTATGACCCTATGTGTGTGTGTAGTCTGAAGTAGTCAAGGGACAGGCAGGCAGACTGGAGCATCACTTGTAGTCTCCTAAGTGTCTCCTAAGAGCCAGTGCTCTTTGACAGGATATGAGTTGGCGTCGAGAGCAGTGGATTGTGGGTAGACTCATTTTGTATGGGGTGGGGGTGGCATTAGAACATCTCTAATGTAGGTAATTATGCTTGAACAACCAGCCGGAGGAATACAGACACTCAAATGGTGGTTTGCTGTCCTCCCCAAACCGGCAGACATGATGATGGCTCCATGTTAGTCTGCTGCCTGTCTCAAAGCTGCTAGAGGCATTTTGTAGAGTTTTCTCTCAGACAGGGAATGGTAGTAAAGCATGTAGAATTGGTTTGGTTTTCTCTGACTATCTAACAGTCAACAGATGTAGCATAAGTAGTAGTATGGCTCCAGTGAGTAGTTTGAGAAAGGTCATATCTGTTCCTACGAAAGACCAGGGAGGAGGCCCAGTATGTGGATAAATTCAAATTTGGTATCTTTGTTTGTGTGTATGTCTGTGTGTCTGTGTGTGTGTGTGAGAGAGTGTGTGTTTAAGTGTGTGTGTGTGTGTGTGTGTGTATGTGTGTGCATGCGCGTACACGTGTGTGTGTGTGTGTGTGTGTGTGTGTGTGTGTGTGTGTGTGTGTGTGTGAGGATTATAAGGAGGGATATAAGAATGGGTGGTGGGTTTGGAGTGGGTGTATGTCTCTGTAGAGTAATCTATCTCTCTCACACACACATGCCTTCTCTCTGGAGTTGGGGCCTCTTGTGATGGCCCAAAGGATGTGAACGATGGGAACAAAAGATTGCTTCACATCAGCTCATCTGAGACAGCTGGAGACACAGATATTCATGTGATCAAGTAATACAAGGCATCCACTTCATCAGGTTTATATATTTCCCACATTGATCACTCTGATCCTACTGGTCCTCTGAATAGTCAATGTATATAGTGTAATTTAGTAATCAGTAATTAACATGCATTATGTTCACAGTTGTCAGAATACTGTTACAAAACATATAAGTTGAACAACCAAAGGCAAAAGTATGTTGGTAGCTTAGTACTGAATCACCAGCTGTATTTTTAAGTCTTCTGTTTTGGGGATGGTCATTTAAGTTTAGTTTTAGCACACACAACAATGATTCCTCGTCAGGGAGTTTCTGTGATGTTTAAGAATGGTGTAGACGACTGTAGAATAGCTTTAGTGAAGCATGCTCGCCTCCTTCTGGGGATATAGCACTGTGCCAATCCATCTCTCTTTCTCTCTCTCTCTCTCTCTCTACCATGCACACACACACACACACACACACACTTTTTGACCTCTTCCTGTACCCTCCATGGTCTCAAGTTCCAGTGAATCATGTTCACCTCTTGCTGTGAAGGCCAGACCTGCTGTAACCACACAGACACACACATATGTGCTTGTGCACAGGCATAAACACACACACACACACACACACACACACACACACACACACACACACATACATGC
The DNA here is from genome assembly GCF_017589495.1 of Alosa alosa. Classification (NCBI taxonomy): domain Eukaryota; kingdom Metazoa; phylum Chordata; class Actinopteri; order Clupeiformes; family Clupeidae; genus Alosa; species Alosa alosa. Next base: position 4,318,987 of record NC_063194.1, read on the forward strand.
ACACACACACACACATACACACACATACTGTCACACACACTTCTTCTCTCACACTAATTCATGTCCCACTGTGTCAGGCTGACCCGGTCTGGTCATAGTCTATGTCCACATCACAACCCCCCCCCCCCCCCCCAACCCCCTGTGGCATCTGCGCCCTCCATGTGCCTGACAGGTACAAACTTATGTGTGTGTGTGCATGTGCGTGTGTGTCTGTGTGTGTGCGTGTGCGTGTGTGTATGTGTGTGTGTGTGTGCGTGTGTGCGTGTGTGTGCATGTGTGTGCGTGTGTGCATGTGTGTCTGTGTGTGTGTGTGTGTGTGTGTGTGTGTGTGTGTGTGTGTGTGTGCGTGTGTGTGTGTGTGTGCGTGTGCGTGTGCGTGTGTGTGCGTGTGAGTGTGCGTGTGTGCATGTGTGTCTGTGTGTGTGTGTGTGTGTGCGCATGTGCGTGTGTGTGTGTTTGTGTGTGTGTGTGTGTGTGTGTGTGTGTGTGTGTGTGTGTGTGCGTGTGCATGTGTGTCTGTGTGTCTGTGTGTCAGGGCTGCATTCATTTGTGTACATGTACAGTATATGCAAGTGTGAGTGTTTGAATGGTTAAGTGGGTGTGTACTGGTGTGTTTGTCTTTGTACGTTTGTCTTTGTCGTTGTACGTGTGTATATGTGCATTTGTGTGTTGAGTTCACTCCCTCAGTATGCTCTGCAGGGGGTGGGAGGCTGCCAGCTGCCCTCTCCGTCCTTGGCACAGCGGGGGGTGAGCCGCCCAGTCCCTCCTGCGGAGGATGCCCAGGTCTGTGGCTGAATGGAGGGTTCACACGCCAGGGGCCGCCGGCCAGAGCTCGGCCAGGAGGAGGTGGGGAGACATAAACAACATCAGTCCAGATTTTATGACCTGGGAACTGACGAGAACCCACCACCCCCTCCACCACCATCTCCACCACCTCCACTGCGCCACAGGTGAGAGACTCAACTGTGTGTGTGTGTGTGTGTTTGAGTTTGTCTGTGTGTGTGTGTGTGTTTGAGTTTGTCTGTGTGTGTGTGTGTGAGAGAGAGGGAGAGAGCAAGAGAGAGAGTGAGAGAGAGAGAGAGAGAAAGAAGCACTATGCAAGTCTATGCATTTGAGTAAAGCATTCTGAAGAAGAGAGGTAATATGACACCATCTCTCTGTTCATAATATCCATTTGTGGATGAGGATGCGAGGAAGTGATTACATGTTTCATGCATCCCTGTGGGTGCGTGCATGTTTATAAATACACATTGCATGCATGTACTACAGTTCCTGTGTGTGGTAGTGCACATGTGAGCGTATATATTTGTGTGCATGTCTGTGTGTGTGTGTAAGCGAGAGACATAGTGTGTTTGTTTGTGTGTGTGTGTGTGTGTGTGTGTATGTGTCCACAGGCAGCAGCCCTCTTCAGGAAGTTCCCCTCTGACGTGGAGCCTGACCCTGACTCCGATCCCTCGCAGACGTGTCCAGGGGAAAGCGGGTGGAGTCAGGAAGGATGGGGGACGACCCACTGAGGTCCAGGATGGCGCTCAAACACGCCGCCGCTGATCCCAACCGCCCCAGCAGTCCCAGCGCGCTCGTTAGCACCGCCAGGAACGCCGCGCGGCATTCCGCAGACATTCCCACCCTCATCTGGAAGGAACGTTCTCTCTCCGGAACCGTGTTTGGGCTGTTAGAACATCAGGAGGGAGACGTCGGAGAGCTGGAAAAGAAACTCCAAAGACAACGGGGGAATTCACAGTATCATGAGAATGTGTGTGTCTGAGTGTGTATGTATGTGTTTGAGAGACTGGGACTAACATTTAGTCATGAGAATGATGTGTGTGTGTGAATATGATGAATATGAGAGGCTCATGGGAGTGTGTATGTGTGTGTGTGTGTGTGTGTGTGTGTGTGTGTGCTTATGGGTGCGTTTGGGTGTGTTTGAGAGTGAGGGTCTCACAGTTGATCATGAGAATGTACACTATAGATCTCCTCCATGTCAGAAGCCAGAGAGCCAAAGGGACCATGTGGGTCCTGGAACAATTTTGTATTGTGTGTGTGTGTGTGTGCACGTGTGTGCGTGCATGTGTATGTGTGTGTGTGTGTGTGTGTGTGTGTGTGTGCACGTGCGTGCATGTGTATGTGTGTGTGTGTGTGTGTGTGTGTGTGTGTGTGTGTGTGTGTGTGTGTGTGTGTGTGTGTGTGTGACTTTATTAAGAAATGGTAGGCAGTTTGGGATTGGACCCCATGGGACGTATATGTGTGAGAATATTTCTCTGTTAGAGTGAAAGTGAGAGACCATGTGTGAATCTGTGTCTGTGGGAGAGAGGATGCTGTGTGCACTTGTGAATGTGGATTTCTCATCTACTGGGAGACTGCATGTAGTGTATGTGTGTGTGTGTGTGTCTCTGTGTGTGTGTGTGTGTGTGTGTGTGTTGCATCTGAGTGTGTATGTCTAGTGGTCAGCCATCTTGCTCCCTGCTGCGTATGACATCCTGTGCAGCAGAGAGGCACTGCTGTTTCCTCCCCCTGAGAAGAGACCAAGCGGGTGTTTCCTTACACACACACACATGCACACACACATACATACACACACACACACACACACACACACACACACACACACACACACACAAACACACACACACACACACACACACACACACACACACACACACACACTGTAACAAACTTTCTCCACACCCTGTCTACTTTCCCAAACAACAGCCATGATGAGGCCTGGAGGGCCAGTGGAAACATTAGGCTAGCCTGCTAACCCTCTGCAGCAGAGGGGGCCCCAGGGCTACTGCCCCCTGCTGGTGGTCCAGGGTGGAGACGGGGGAGGGGAGAGGGGGGTTAAATGGGATGAGTGGCGTTGCTCGTCCAGAACGCCTCAGCCCCAAATTACCCTCATTAATTCTCATCAGAGTCGCTCCACGTTCAGAGGGAGCTTAATGGAAACACTAGCCTTATCTCGGGGCAAGAGATGGAGAGAGAGAGAGAGAGTTAGAGAGGATCAACACAAAAAGCCATTAAGAAAGGCGACAGTGCCCTGGAAACTTGGTGTTGCATTGCATCAGTTGATTGACCCACGCCTATCTAAAGGATCAGCCTTTGGTAATGTTACAAGCACCTTTGGGTAGAATAAGTCAGTCATAAAACTTGAGAAAAAGTTAAAAGGTGTTTCCTGTCATACCCTCACTTCCCCAGTCACACAAACGCCTGAAGCCCAATGGATATTCAGTTAAGCTTTATTTTATCAGTTCATACATATGAAAGTACAACGCAATTTGCATGCAGATATCTCACTACAGAGCAGAACACTATTTCTGGTTCGGGCCCTGCATAGAGACACAGCATCCACAGAGAAGCATGCATGAGTTTGGTGTATAGGCATCAACAGCCATGAGCATGCATACATCATAGCCTACCAGTACCTGCTTTGAACACAGGCAGAGGCCTTATTGAGCTTAATGTGTGCCTGAGCTGGGAGCGGCCCACCGGAGTGGCACAGTCTGTTAATTATGAGTGATGTCAAAGCTCGCCTGGCTGCCCGCTGGTGTTTGCCTGTGTTTGTGTCGGCTGCGTCTTGTGCCTGCCTGTCACCAACGCTGATCTCTGCGTGGCTCAGGGGTTTGTGGAGATGCAAGGTATCGATCAGACAGTGATTAGCCACAGATTAAGAGGCGAAAACGAATTTGTGACTAAACATGAGCAGTGGGTCTTGCATCACAGGCTTGCATTGATTTCACGTTAGGGTTTAATGATGGGTGTACAAGAATGGGGCATATAATGTGTGCATGCTTGGGAAGAAAATCTATAATCTATCAAGAGTTTACTGAGGTCTCTCTCTCTAACCTCAGTTCCCCTGTCCCAATTTCCCTGTTCCAACCCATCAACTTCCAGATGTCCAGTTCTCGCTCAAGTGGGCCCTGGATCATCAGTCTATAGCCTACTCTATGAGTAGTGACTGGCAAAAAGATGGCTAAAGGCAATGTCATGTGATTCCTCCCAAAATAAATACCAGAATAACAGGTGTAGTAATTAATATAATTATAGTATAAGTATAGGCTAGTAGGCTATAATAAAATCACACATTTGGATGTAATTAAATAAACACATTTGACTGATATGTTAAAAACTCACTCAACACTGACGGAATGACAAATTAACTAGGTGCATACGATATATTCACCACTTTCTTTGCTGGCTTTGCCTTTTCTCTCCACTGGTGGAAAGTTTCAAAGTCACTTTAAAGACGGCGGTGCTTTTAATGGTGATTCATCGCTCTGTCATTGCTCTTCTTCCCCCGTAGCGCGTAGGCTACTGTGTGTTTGTGGGGCTAGAGGACCGCTCACGCGCATTCTCATTTAGAAGAGCGCGGGAAGAGCCCTGCATTACCTCAGGGAAGACACCTCAGGAGAAAAATGGCTCACCTAGGAACCGTGGTCACGGAAATTGTTGGAAACGTTTGTTTAAAACACGATTAATCTAAGTCAAATCCCCTTTCAGAAGTGTAAGTGCGTGCGTCAGCATGTGCTTTCTTCTGTCGTCGGTTATAGAAATATTTACTATCTTTATCACATCACCAATGGCATAGGCCATGTTGGAAGGCTACACTGTGAAGCCTGACTAACAACGATTAGGCATTTAAGGTATGTAGGCATAAAATATCGTCTTGAAATGTGAAATAACATTGGTCAGATAGATAACTGCAGTCACTTTTTGTCATGTGACTATCGCTGGAATTACCTTACAGTAAGACATCATATGCAATTATAAGTAAGGTGGACAGGATGACTTCATTGTATGTGGTGACCTTTTACGTAGAATGTCTCGGTATTTGTCAGGACTTGGTTTTGGTAAAGCCATCATTGCTAATTTATGACATTTAAGGCGTGTTGGTCATGCCTTAGTATGACCTGGCCACTGACTGATCTTCCCCTATTTCCTTGGTACCTGCAGTGAGGGCTCTGGGAAGAGACCACGGGGAAGAAAACAAATGGTCGTTCTTTGGGTAGTCCCAGCGCCGCTCTCGCAGAGAAGCAGATGGATACGTTACACATGATGGGGATGAATGGGCCTTTTATTGGCCCGCGCGGAATACTCGTTTTTCTGGACGGGAGAAGCACCGGCTCAGGCCCCCGTTGTGCGCTCGCGAAAAATGGCCGGTGACGTTACCCTCACAAAGGTGTAGGACAAGTCGCAAGATGACAAGAACATCAGCGAAACGTCACGACAGCGCGGAAGAGGGCCGCCTTTGACAGTTATCTGTTCATAATATCCCTCTGGACTCGCTGAGAGTATCCCTATGGCTCACATTACTTTACTGAATCACTGTAATTTACACACAGGAAATTACTAGAACAGGCAGCGTTTTTTTCTTATCTGCTTACAATATAGACAAGACAGGGAAAACATATTATACCCTAGTACTATATGGGATGACGGCAAAATGACTCACTCAGATCCCCCTAACCATCACCCCCACCACATACAGACCAACTACTACCAAAGCAATCTTGTGTTCAAAATCATCTCTACAATCAAATTTGTTTGAACAACATGGGAGGAAACAAACCAACAGGAATATGAAATGGGTTTGGGGTGGGGGAGTAGGTTAAACCGGGGAGGTACAGAGTGGGGGGGTTGTTTCAATGAAGCAATTTGATTCAATTTTCCAGTCAATAAAATTATCCATCAAGGCTGGAGCCGTTTGGCTAGCCAGTCTCTCTCATTTCCAGATTCCCCTCTTAATTGAACGAGTTTATGTACTTGTCTCGCAGAAATTGGAAAAATTTATCACCTGGAAAATGTTATATTTTACTTCCTCCCGGCTGTGCACGTCCCCCCCCCCTCTCTCTTTCCTCTTAACTTCATCTGAATGATGAGTGCAGATGAAATTAATTTGTTAGCATTTGCGTACATGAAGAAGTGCCCCTCTGTGTAGAGGACACCCTGAGACTGTATGTGTTAGTGTGTGCGTGCGTGTGCATGAAAGGGAGAGAAAGAGAGAGAGAGAGAGTCTACAAGATGGATTTCCAGGAGACACATCTATTACCTCTCCATAGGGTTATTTTCCAATCTTGATGAAATAGAGATATCAAGGGTTGCTTTATGATGATATGTCACTGTAACCTATTCAGGCCTTTACACTTATGCCTTTACATTAAGTAGAGCACATGGACTAATGTTTGCATACATGTAGTTATGCTAACTAGGCATAGATGGCATCACCATCATTATAAAAAAAATCGAATCGAAAAGAGGAATGTTTCCACAATTGTAACCTGTAGTCTGTAACTAATGTAGGCATAATAGTGCATAATGTTGTTAGCAAAATTCACTCTTTAAACTGGCACAGGATAAAACAATTACACAATACTAATCCTCAAGTAATGATATTTAATATATACTGTATCATTAGATATAGACCTCGTTATAATTATATATAATAATAATTTATGATTTAACCATTATACCATTGTTACACATATCTTCAGCTCCTTCCAACCTGTTTGAACGTTGCCTTTTTTAATATCAGCAACACTAGGCATGTCCCTCTCATTCTTGGGCCTCTCATTCTTTACACAAGAGCTTTGTAGACACAATCAAACTTGTAGTTTTAGGGGAAATTTGCTTTTTCCTTGGCACAGGTAATTTTTAAAGGATTCTAAATAAACTAATTTAGATCATGTATGGTACCCTGTGGATTCAAGTGCATTTTACAGCCTAGACAAAACATCCTTTATTGTTCTAAATTTACTGTAGAGATGTGAAACAAACTGCAGCTTTCTGTGTGTGTGTGTATATGCGGTGTGTGTGTGTGTGTGTGTGATTGTTAGATAGATGGGGTGGAAAATCCTGTGTGATTAGCCATCTGTGAGCAGGGTCCCTCTCCAGTGCCCCATATGGACCTGAGATGAGATCACAGACTGGAAGCAAAGTTACACAAGATAAGTGAGTGACACTTGTGCAGGTGCACACACACACACACACACACACACACACACACACACACACACACACACACACACACACACACACACACACACCACACACACACACACCTTACACAGCCCTCAAAGGGACTGCAAGTACATACATTCATAGGCACACTGACATCCACACAGGTATACTGACATACCTACACACATCCACATTCACACAGAGTGTATGCATGGAGACCACCTTGCATGTATACAAACATACACAGCAACATAAACACTACAAATTCAGCATACCCACACATCTTTACAAGCATACTTGTGAACAAGCCTGCATTGGGTTTAATTAAGAACACAAAGCAGTACCAGCGTGCACATGATGCTTAAAAGGAAGTGTATCCAGTCATTCAGATGGCCAGTTCATGTCTAATATTTAACTACAACTAAATTACTTTTGAAAATGAGTATGTTTACTCTTTAGAGAGTTGAAACAGCAATTACTGACATTTAGTTTAATGCTGGTTTATTAGTAAGTATGCCCATGTTCACTTAAGCAGTGTGATTTTTTTTCTTTTGTGTGGAATGATTACATTATTTACACAATCATGCACAAGCTTGTACATGTTCATTAACATTAAGCCTATTTGTTTTTGTGGATGCTCTCTCTCTCTCCCTCACACACACACACACACACACACACACACACACACACACACACACACACACACACACACACACACACACACACACACACACACACACATACACAGAGAGAGAGCCCTGATGTACTGTATAATACTGACACTGACGGACAGAAGCCTCAAGGCCTGCCAAAGTAAAATGAGCAGCAATTACCTGGGGCGCTCGAGCCAGTGCAACATTAAGCTGCCCAATCGAGCATAAAGTCAAATGAATATGGCTGTCAGACCCTCCAGAAAAAAAATATAGTCAAAAATAACAACAACCTACCTTAACTGAGTGGAATATCACAAGCATTGTTGAGTGCTGGACCCGCCTGGAATTTATTTTGAGCTGAAAGATCTCCACGCCTTACCTTTTTACATTTGCATGTGGTTATTTAGCGCACATTTTTACCCAAAGTGGCTCACAGTATTGTATAACTTTCTGTCATTATGTTCCCCTTCCACCCCTTTACCGCCTCCAGTAAACCCACTTGCAGACTCACAGCAAAACATTGGGAAATAGTTTATCTTATAAAGTGAAACGATTGGCCTTAGAATCGGATAACATTAATGTGATAAAATCTGATAAAAGCTGTGAAGGTTGTTAGTTAGTAATGGTTGTGGGTGTGATCTTGTTGGTTAGGTAGAAAACAAAAGATATAAAATATATGGGTCTTAGTGAGTGTGGCGCTGCATGCAATTTTGTGCTGTCTGTTTCTTTACAGATCTTTTGCTGTTCTGAGATCTTGGGAGTCATTTTATCTCGTATAGCGAGATCTGATATAACATCTCCAGAGGGACCATGCTGGGGCAGATCCGCAGTTCAGCAGAGACAGAGAGAGGTATTGATTTAGATGGACGAGTGAAGAGGAGACAGTATCAGGTCACCCGCAACAAAGCCACCAAGGCCCGGGCTGATCGATAAACTTGCAGAAAACAGTGAGGGTCAGGTTTGCTGAATCATTTCCAGCAAATACACGCAAGCAAGAGGATGGGTTGAGGGGTGGGGGTGGGGGGGGGGTGCGATGTTGGCACACTATAGTATTAAGTTTGGATAACAGTCTTTACTTAGGATAAAGCACAGCAGAGGGAACATGATAATGCATAAATGTGTTTACCTATATGGCACATGTCTCTATTGAGCCAAGAGATTTCTTAATGCATTCATTTTTAAAGGGCATGGTACAATGATTTTATTAATTAGTTCTGCTAGGGGAAAGGGAAAAAATAAGAACCTTGTATGAAAAAAAACACCACACCAGATTTTTAAATGAATGAAAGCTTGACTTTCCATGGGATTTTGTTGTCATTTTAATGATTAATGTAAGAAGTTAATTAGTAGGGGGAAAAATGCATGCTCAAGGAGCTGTAACTAGAATTCTCTTGTGACTCTTAAACCAATGGATAATGAACATATCCATACATTCCTGCATGCAGAATCTCTTTCTCCTTCAAATGAGCAATTGATCAAAACCACTGATTAATAACCTGATGGTGCTCTTTTCATCTATCACTTAGATCTTCTGAGTGTCACAAACGGTAACCCACTAAACAAAACCAACCGAACAACCCACCTGAAGACATACAAGAGGTATGACCACATGAATTTCCCCTTTGTGGGATAAAGAAGTTCTCCTTGACCCTGACCTTGATCTTGTATCATAGACCAAGAAATTAGGCTGGTGAGTATGCAACTAGAAAACAATACCTCAACAAGAAAACAATATCGCCTCCGTCGCACTATTGAGACGGCATTGCTCTGCCGAGCACATGAGGAATTATGAGGCAGCCGTGGCCTACTGGTTAGCGCTACCCTTGTAACCGGAGGGTTGCCGGTTCGAACCCTGACCAGTGGGAACGGCTGAAGTGCCCTTGAGCAAGGCACCTAACCCCTCACTGCTCCCCGAGCGCCGCTGTAGCAGGCAGCTCACTGCGTGTGTGCTTCACCTCACTGTGTGTTCACTGTGTGCTGAGTGTGTTCACTCACTAATTCACGGATTGGGATAAATGCAGAGACCAAATTTCCCTCACGGGATCAAAAGAGTATATATACTTATATACTATACTGAAGGGACTGGCCAGGAAAGCTACACAAAAGCTACCACCATGCTGTGACAACCACCTCGCAGCATGGTGACACAACTCAGCAGCCAAAAATAGCCTAGCCGTTGGGGCTAATTGAGAGCTAATGTTTGGCCTGACAGTGCCATTACGAGCAGCGGAGATATGCCTAATGTGCCATCGC
>NC_063194.1:4338843-4348843 GCF_017589495.1 Alosa alosa
GGGTTGTGGTGTGATGATGAGGTGAGTGGCAAGGAGATTCATGAGTGAAAAGCAAACTAGATGTGAATGTGGATAATTGTAGGAGGGGCTGGTCAGGCTAGGATGGATATATGGCCTCACTAACAGGTGGTGGGGGGAGGATGAAGTGGATCAAGGTGTAGACTGGCCTCTCTCTTTCTCTTTCTCTCACTCTTTCTGTCTCTCTTTCTGTCTGTGTTTGTGTGTGTGTGTGTGTATGTGTATGTGTGTGTGTGTACAGTATATCTTTTCCTGTTATCTCTGTCTAACATCCTTCCCATACTTTACCTTGTCCTCTTCCTATTTTTTTGCTTTTCCCCCTGTGTTATTCTGTCTCATCCTCTCTCTTTTTCTCTTTGATGTTACCACAAACAGGTGCCCCTGAGCTAAAAAAGTCAGAGCAAACGAGAACAACTGTGGGAGGTGGAAAGGTTACCTAAATGGTGGGAGGAAACTGACCTCTCCTCCGTCCGCATTTCTCTCTGATCCCTCGTTCCGCCTCTCCCCCTCATCTCTCAGCGCAGGTCATCATGGCTCTTTGAGTTGGCGTGGTCGGCAGGATCTCTTCACAAGACCGACTCAACGTTCATCCATTAACACGTCTTTCACTCGTTCGATGTCTGTCTCATTTGTCCTGTGTTTATGGTATCCATTAACGCTTCGCCCTCTGTCCTCACCTCTCCTCTCTCTCTCTCTCTCCCTCTCTCTCTCTCATTCTTTGTCTGTCCCTATCATTCTGTCCCTCTACATTCCAATTCTCTTTTCCCCCAACTTGTATTCTCTCGCTCACTCTTGTCAGTCAATTTGTATTTCTGTCTTTTTCTCCGACTGTCAGTCAATATGTCCATCTTCACTCATTGGCTCCCAAAAGATGCTCCTCGCTCTCACCTCTCTGCTGCTTCTCATCTTTACCATTGGAGCCCAACCAGAATTCCCTGTGCAGTGTTTGTGCCTAATGTTTCTGTTGTGTGGTGGGATTCACATGATAGCTCTGGAAATGTGTGTGTCGTTGTAGGTGTGTGTACAGTATGAGTATGAGTATGTGTTTGTACACATGTATATCCGGGTTTGTGTATGTGTCAGGGTATTGCCGTGGCGGTTTACTCCTCTGTTGTCAGGTGTATCTGAGACTAAATGAACCCTGGAGCTCCAGGCTGTGATGTATTGTGTAAAATCTATTCACCAGAGACCTGAGCAGAATTAGAGAGAAAGAATGTGTTAGAATGTGTTTATGAGAGAGAGCGAGAGAGAGAGAGAGGTTGGGGTGGAAAGATGGTTAAAAAAATATATTTGTTTGTTTGTATTTTTTTCCCCTTCATTTTGCTAAATTTTTCCATCACATCTCAATTTCATATGAAAACAGTCAGCAATGAGAGACATGGGATTTCAGTTTGATGTGTTGATACCCACCCATGCACTCGTGGCAATGACTGCCCATGATGAAAATACATAAATCTTGGGGACAAGCAATTACAGATAAAAGCAGAATGATCTTGAATGCCCGGACACACCCAAGAGGAAACAGCCCCACATAAACACTGAAGGAATAATTAAAAGATCCTCTAGCAAAACAAGCAAATGAAAGGATGGCGCCAAAGCAACAGCTCTAGGATGGGATTTGTTTAAGCTGAGGCAACGTGAACAACCGCAGAACACATGTTTTCCACTGTAGCGATCTCTGAGAAATCTTAGTGCAGTTTAGAAAACTGCACCGTTTCAGTTCATTTGTGTGAGTGTTTGTTTTGTGTGTTTGTGTATGCGTGCTTATGGATTTAGGATTTGGTGTTTTGCACACATTTGAGCTTTGCATATATGTATGTCTGCTTGTGGGTGTGGTTTGTGGCAGAGATGGGGGGAAAGAAGCAGCAATAAGGGAAAAGATACATGTTTGTGTTTGTTTGCATGTGGATGAGTCTGTGTCCGTCCATTCATTTGTGCACTAGTTTGTCTGATGGCGTATGCAATTGTACAGTATGTGTGGCAGGCTGTGTGCCTGTGTGTGTGTCCGCTGATAATGTGTGAATGTAGGCTGAGATCAAGGATGGATCCTGGTTTAATTGAACCGAAGTCACACTTGTGTCAAAGGTCACTGTTAAATATGGCAGGTTGCATGCAGTCCACAGTGAAGTGAGGAGCATAGAAAGACAGAAAGTGAAAGGCCAGCACAAAAAGACAAAGGACTGGAGAGAGTGGACTATGTTTTGTTTGTGGTCACGACATGCATCTGTTCAGTGTGGTATAAATGTGGTACACTGAGGCGCTGCGGATTACAAAGGTTTTTCTTGAACATGTAGCTTATAAACATTATAGCGACAGCTTGGATGAATTAATTATCACGAAAAGAAAAAAAAAAAAAAAAAAAAAAAATCTGACTAAACCTATATGACCGCCCGCTGCTTGCTCTTGCGATCATATAGGTTTAGTCAGATTATTTTTTTTTTTTTTTTTGTCAAATTCCCGTCAAAGGATTCCCGGACACTGTAAGACCTGGGTACACGAAACTTAGTGGGCATGTAACCCCACATGGATAGCATGGAACCTCCTGTTTTCGTTTTGATCTGTAGCCCCCCCGCTGGACTGGACCCCCGAAAGGAGGGTAGGGCAGACACAGTTTTCTGTGAATATCTCGAGAACCGTAGGGTTTAGGAGGACCTTTTTTTTTTGTATGTTGATCTCAAAGGGCCATGTCAACCCATTCCATAACCAGTCATTTCATGTATAGCGCCACCTAGTTAAACACAAAAAAGTAAAAATGAGGTGGTGTAATCGCAGGTATCTGTGACCTAACATAGTCAAAACTTCACGAAATTGGAAGTGTAGGATCATTATGACACCCTCTGAATGCACACCAAGTTTCGTGGAATTCCGTTCATGGGGGGCCACACAATAAATGAATTTATGTTACTATACACCAACTGGCCTGTAGGTGGCCGGAGACAGTTTTCTGTGAATATCTCGAGAACCGTAGAGCCTAGGAGGTCCACCTTTTTTTTGTATGTTGGTCTTAAGGGGGCCTGTCAACCTATCCCATTACAACTTATTTCATGTATAGCGCCACCTAGTTAAAAATTAAAAAGCAAAACATTAGGTGTTTTCATCACAATATCTCTGGCTGACATGGTCAAAACTGCACGAAATTGAAAGTGTAGGATAATTATGACACCCTCCGAATGCATGCCAAGTTTCATGGACTTTCGTTCATGGGGGGCCTTACAATAAAATAATTTATGTGTACATTTAGTGACCATTACCAACAAGGATTCGGGACACTGAAAGACCGGGGTACCGCGAAAACTTGGTGGGCATGTAACCCCACATGGATAGCATGGAACCATCGCTTTTCGTTTTGATCTGTAGCCCCCTCCGCTGGACTGGACCCCCGAAGGAGGGTAGGGCGAACACAGTTTTCTGTGAATATCTTGAGAACCGTGGGGCCTAGGATGACCAATTTTTTTTCGTATGTTTGCCTCCAGGGGTCATGTAAACCCATTCCATATGCACACATGTGCATAAACAGATACACACTTTTTACATACATTCACAGTAATCCTAATTATGACACATACTCACACAGTAGACAAATATACGCATGCATGCACATGCACACACACAGGCACATAAACAGGCAAACACACAAGCACATGCACATGCACGCACAGACACACACCCACCCACACACACATAAACATAAACATGTGCACGCACACATGCACACAATTCAAGAATTTCTCAGAATTATGAACAGGCAAGATGGGGTGGGGTTGTATAAAATGTATATTACATGTGAAATCTATGAACTAATCATGTTTTGGTACTTGTTGTCTAGCAGATACCAGTGAGAATTGAGTGTGCATAATGCAATACAGTGAGACAGTTCGAATCATATATGCCTTTCAGCGTGACTTATTTTTGTGGAAAACATGTGCTGGACTGGGCGGCGGTCATATTTTGTACCACTCTGCAGTACATCTAGTTTTTTAATTGTTTGATTGTTCTGGTGTGTCAGAGCCTACAAAAAAAAAATACTGACTAAAATTTTGTCAGCTGTGCTCAGTTGTGTACTTCATCCATTTGAGACCTTAAACAAGATTTGTTTAAGTCATGGGAAAGTGAACAACAGCAAAACACATACTTTCCACTACACAGATCTCAGAGGAATATGTTTAAACATTGTCAAAAAAACATGCATGCTTATATAAACCATATGGTTGATCACATGTACATGCACAGATACTTCAGAGGTAGTTTCTTGGTGTATTAAGCCCCCGACGTTGTCTTCAAGGCAGCGCTGCCTGGAAGGCGCTTGGGTTAGGCAAGGGTTAAGGTTAGGATTAGGTGCCTTTAAGTGGACGGGGCTTAAAACACCATCGAGCTCAGCAGTATGATGGAAAGTATAAGTCCTGTTGGCAGTCTGACTGTATAGCAGGTTTGCTCAGATCTAAGAGGATGCAAACATGATGCAGATACTACATACAAAGAGAAAGAAAGGCTCCACATTTGTAAGGCTCCACACTTGTAAGGCCCCACACTTGTAAGGCTCCACCTTAACTCATTGAGTGCCAGAAACCTAATATTACGTTTTTCCTTCCCATGCCTTGAGTGCCAAAAACATAATATTACGTTTTTAGCTTTTTTTTTTAATTACGAAACTAGACACTCTAACACACCTTATATGTGATTTTGGGAACTCTGTGATGAATGGAAATTAAGTATATGACAATCGAAAACTCATGAAAACGCACATCTGGACATTTTATCTGGACATTTAATCTTAAAACTGCTTTTGATGGTTTCTGCTTTGGGTTGAATTAGTGACACATGCACGTCAGGTCAAAACCAGGCCATTTTCGTGGGTTTATCACTAGGTGGCAGTCTCGCCAGGTCTCGCTAGGTCACTTCCTGGAAACTTTACAGGCAACACTTCATATTTCATCAAAGACGCTACATCTCCATTTCTAGAAATAAAACAGGGATTTTGATGAAAACTAGCCACTGTTTAGCTTGGGATTTCTTAGGAACAGAGGCATGTAGAAATAAACGGTTTGTACCCACTGAGAGCTTAAAGGCTCACCTTTCAAACAAGCCATAGTATGTGTCCATAGCTATAACATAGAATATGCTGTGGCTCTACAAAAATCGTCAACAACGATCAAGATTGCTGGCACTCTGGGCCAAAGCTTCCGAAAACAGCGCGGCATTCAAAGTGTTAATGGGTTCTAAGAAATGGTAAAGAAATGGTGAAAATCCTCCTTCCTTACCTCTTTAAGGGATTGTCCAGGATAAAACAGTGCTCTCCTATTGAAACAAGCCCAAGATCTTTTTTAGAAGTGTGTGGTCATTGAGTGTTCTCACTGATAGAATTCATTACTGAACTGTCTTCCTCGTCAAGGGCTCAATTACATCAGCCTTAATTACAAGTGCCTTTGACGCTCGAATCCGTGCATCCAGAAGTAATTGGGAGGTCAATAATGGCTTCTCTGGACGGAGATGTATGTTCAAGCGGTGATATGGTATTGCTCTCTGCTGTGAGCTGTTTAAGATGAAACAGCTAGACTGTCTATGTCTAGGTCTATGTCTGTCTCTGTGTCTAACCCTTTTTCTCTACTTTATTCTTTCCCTTAATTTTCTCTTACTTTTTGGCATCTCTCTCTCTTTCAGCCCTCTTATGTGGTGTCTCTCCATGCCTGTATATTTTATCACCTTGTCTCTTCATCTCTCCATGTCCTTTCTCTCTTTTCATCGCCTCTGACTCTATCTATCTTTTCTTTCAAATTCATCTCTTATTTGGCATGCACATTTCTCTGTTTGCCTTCGGCACCTAGCCCCTGAAATACTGCTGTTTGCTCATTATAGGTTGCATTGAGTTTATTGAGTGTGTGTGATTACACACGTTTGCCCTGCCCTGTAGATATAGCCATCAAACACTCTTTTGACAGCACTATGTGATTGTCACACACATACACACACACACACACACACACACACACTCACACACATACATACGCACACAACACACACACACACACACACACACACACACACACACACACACACACACACACACGCACATACATATGCACGCACACACACATACACACACACACACACACATACACAGATGCATCAGCATACACAGCATGTCTAAACCCACACTGCATGCGAGGACTAGCTGCTAACTGAAACAAATTGCTTCAGGAGAGCGATAATAATGACAAAATATAAAAAAGGAGCATCTCAATTAAAATTCATCTGTATTAATAAATGTATATCTTCATGTTTGTATACTCCACCGGAGGCTTTTCTTTCTTTTTCTTTTTTTTCTTTTTCCGTGCGCTCGCCTCACTCTGTGGTGTCGTCGAGGACGAGATGTCGGCCGTAAACTCTGGCGGTGGTGACGCAGTGGTGGCATTTAAGCGTTCATGTGTATAATTATTTTCGAGTGTCTCCATTTCCTCACTCTTTCTCCTCAAATCAATTTTTATGGCGTGTGAGTTTTATGGTGCTCATCAGGCCGGTGTGAGCCCAGGCTGCCGCTGCCGCTGCTGCAGGGGACCCAGGCAGAAATGAGAGGTATAAATATGAATGTTTTTCCCCTCGCCTCAGGCTCTGGGTGTGCTTGTGTGTGACTGGACATGTGTATTTGTGAGTTTAGGTGTGTGTGTGTGTGTGTGTGTGTGTGTGTGTGTGTGTGTGTTTTGTCATGTGTTTTGTTATGTATCTGTGTGTCTTTGTGTGTTTGTATATTTCTGTTATGTGTGTGTGTGTGTGTGTGTGTGTGTGTGTGTGTGTGTGTGTGTGTGTGTGTGTGTGTGAGTGTCTATGTGAAACAGCGACAAATAAGAGAAGGGGACAGTATAGGAATCAGACATCCCAGCCGTCTAAGCAGACTCTCTGACCGGCCTTCTCTTTACATGGCATATAAGCACCAAATCCACCTGTGCTATTTTGGCAATCCTTTCTGATACGTATGGCCCTGACAAAAATAAAAAAAAACTGACCTGTTTTTAAATCAGTTTATCAAATCTCTCAGCTCACAAACCAATCCATCTCCACATTCCCTGTGTAAAGGGAATCCAAGTGTCTTGAGGAGGGACCTGTCTGTCTGTCATAAAAGCGCTCTGTTCTGGTCAGTTTCACCTGCTTGCTTCTCTTCCAGTGGTGCTCAGCTCCGTGCTGTTCTGAGGCCAGCACATGAGTGTTTCTGTACTTTTCTTTCCGCTACGGAGTCTCCAAAGCCTTCAGAGATGAGGTGGGTGGGGAGGTGAAGGGCGAGAGCAACTAGGGAGCAATTGAGCAACCGGGTCTGGCACTGATCCGGCTCAGATCCGTAATCTGGCTCTGGTTGGACTCTAGTGTGGCCCTGGTCTGGCCTCCATTCGGTTCCAATCTGGTTCTAATCTGGTTCCAGTCTGGTTCTAATCTGGTTTTAGTTTGGTTCTAATCTGGCCCGCATTTGCTGGGATCAGGACCAGATGTGGTCCAGATTCATTCCGTTGCTCTCACACATAAACTCAAATACCCCCCGATGAAAAAATCCTCTCTGGCCCTGTGCCCTTTCTCTCTCTTCTCTACCTCATGCCTCTCCTCATCCGTCTATCTTTCCTTCCTTAATCCTTATGTCTCTCTCCATTTCTCCTCCCTTTTTAACCCCACTCTCTCTTCATATCGCTACTACTCTCTTCATCCATCTCTCCGTTTGTCCTCTCTTAACCAGCACTCTTCTCCTCATCTGTCCATTTGTCCTCCAGTTAACCTTCATCCCTTTCTTCAGCTTCTCTTCATCTCTCCTTTCTTCTCCTCTCTCTAACCCCATCCCCTCATCATCTATCTCGGCTTCTGTCTCTGTTTCCTTCCCTAGACTTCATTCCTCTCATGATCTCTCCATCTTTTAATTTTTTTTGCGTGCCAGTGACCCTCCCCATCCCTCTTCCCACCCTAAGTCTCCCCACTCTCTCTCTCTCTCTCTCTCTCTCTCTCTCTCTCTCTATCTCTCTCTCTAAGCCCCTGGCGTCCGCTCTCGAGGGCAGCGCTCCTCACGGCCCCCGGCCCATTACCCCCCTACTCCCTTCCCTCCTCAGCCTGGCCGATAAGAGGAACCCCAAAGTCTCTGCTGATGGATGTGGGGGGCTTAGCGCTGTACAAATACGTGGGCTCCCCATCAAAGGCCCCGGGCTGGAGCGCTGCTCTTGGCTCTTTCCACATGGGGCCCCTTGGCCCGTTTGAAGGGGAGGCTCAGCAGGAGTCAGCTAGGGTAAATATTAACACCTGGGTTTATCTAAATATTAGCCCCGTCCATAGATCACCTGCGTTTCGGGCCTAATGCTTTGCTTTGCTCTTTCTTGCTCTCTCTCTCTCTCTGTCTCTCTTTCTCTTTCATTAGGGTTTCTTATTTTTGTTTTGTGTGTGTGTGTGTGTGTGTGTGTGATATGTGTGAGGAGTTTTGGGAGGATTGCTTGGAAATGTGATTAGATCAGAGCAAGAGAGTGTGTATATGCTTGGTGCGTGTATGTGTGTGTTTTTGTGCCTGTCTGTCTGCATGTGACCGCCTATGTTTGTGTCTGTTTGTTTATGTTTGTTTGTGTGTTTACATTTGTGTGTTTGTGTGTATATGTGTGAGTTTAAGAGAGAGAATGTGAGTGTCTGTTTGGCTATCAGTGTGTGTATGTACACGTGTGTGTGTGTTTGCGTGTGTGTGTGGTGATGTTATACAGCCGGAACTAATTTAGAACTTTCACACACAGCGGAAGCAAAGGCCTTTTCATCTGGGCTCTGATCTCGTCTGTTTCAAGTGAATCCCTTACAGTCTCTGCAACACACCTGTTCAGCTGTTAGCTTGCTTCCCTACAGCCACCCTGTGATCTGGTGACACGACAGGTCAGTGGACAGGTCACTGGTATGTAATGTAATATCACCTTTTACGGAGTCTCTCTAACAGGAGGCAAACGGACAAACTCCTGGCCCGGGGTAATCGTCATAAAGGCAGCTACACCAAGGCCCTCTCCTCACCTCCTATCACATATAAAACCAATGACTGGTAATGATACCCAAAACAAATGGCTCAACGGAGCCAAAGACAAGTAAACATTCGTCTTTCACGTCTGCAGTCAGGGTGAAGCTTGATAGAATCTTCCCCACTGGACTTGTAAAATGCTCATGCGCTGATGAAGGCCTAACCTAAAAACACATCAGTCAGGCAATAGCTGTGATAAAACATTGATTTATTGAGCTTTCTAGGGTAAGGGTGTGTTCTATTTTGCTCTTTTGATTCTCTGCACTGAATGCCTGCAAGTGAAAATCAGAATTACCAAACTTAGACAGTTTTTTGTCAACTTTTCTGAAAGATGAGGTGAGATGTACATCAATTTGACGGCAGGCAGGGTACTAGTATATAACAAACACATACACACACAGTTTGTCTGCCACTGTATTGTCCTTGCATTGTACCTCACTTGCAGGAGGCTCTGGATGGAAGCATCTGGCCAAATTACTGAAATGTAAATGTGACTTATTGTAAGGCAACCATCCTAGATCTGCTCTACAGTCAGCTGCTGTCTGGGCATTGGCTGTAGATCAGCAGAGGAATACATAACAGACACAGGTAACCAGGAGCCTTCATATCACAGCACCCCCTGGTGTTGACAGTTAGTATATCTCCCCTTTGCCACCTGTCTCAAACTTACTGCCAAAGAGAAGGTTGACGGAATGGGTTACTATGGAGATGATGTCGGTGTGGGAAAGGCAATTACTGAGGTATTAAAGTAAAAACTATAAAGTGAGTTGTGCATTTGTCAGAGTAGGTATGATTCTGTTCCTTTATTGATGCCTTTCACTTGTTGTTTGATGCAACTGTATTAGAATCCTGTAGAATCTTGATTCTTTAAAATAGAACTAAAACAGGAACTTGATTTCAAAGCAGTGGTGTGAGACTGTGAGTCACAGGTCTCTGTTAGAGTGCTCTTAATAAAATCACTTTGTGACTCAC
>NC_063194.1:4353843-4363843 GCF_017589495.1 Alosa alosa
TCCTCAAAACGTTGCAGATACATCACGCACCTTGTCCCAACACACACTCACACACACACACACACACATACATTCGTGTGGGTTATAAGGGTGTTGAGCACAGGACATGGGCGAAGCAGGTGAGAGTGGATATTGGCAGGGGTCTTGGGGTGTGTGTGTGTGTGTGTGTGTGTGTGTGTGTGTGTGTGTGTGTGTGTGTGTGTGTGTGTGTGTGTGTGTGTGTGTGTGTGTGTGTTGATGCCAGGGCACCTGTCAGTGCGTGCTGTGCTGGCCTGCTGATGTGGGTATGCTGTGCCCCTCCACGCCGCCCACGACATGGCAGCTGCTCCAGGATGCCAGCACTGTGGGGGAGGGGATGGCACTGTGGAGAAGAACAGCACACAGAGGAGAGGACAAGATACAAGAGAGAGAGAGAGAGAGAGTGGATGTCAAACAGAAGATAGATATAGAGATTGTAGAAAGCCAAGAAGTGTGGACTATACGTAATGATACTGTAGATATATATGAGGGGTATTAATATGTGCCATACTGCTGAAGCAGTCAGTTGAAAAGGGTATGAGAGAGGGAGTCTGTGTGTCACAGAGAGAGAGAGAGAGACTGGCAGTGCATGCGTGCTGATACATGGCACCTCTTCACTGAGTTGGCAGTAAGAAGGATATTGATTGGCCATGGTGAGAGCAAAAATTGATCTGATTGGTGGTGGAGGTAGCTAAGTGAGGGCCAGCACAGAAGTGAATTTTGGCAGCAACTGGAGGTGGGGGTATCTGGCAATGAACATAGGGCAGCTGCAGAAGATGAATGCACACACACACACACACACACACACACACACACACACACACACACACACACACACACAAACATTCATATTCAGAGAGAGAAAGAGAGTAAAAGAAACACACAAGCCTGCATGCACAACCATGCTCATGAATGTGTCTGTGTGCATACATTAAATTTAATGTATGCACACAGACACATTCATGAGTATAAAGACACATTAAGATTTGCACTTAAACACACACACACACACGCACACACACATGCACACACACACACACACACACACACACACACACACACACACACACACACACACACACACACACACACACAGGGCCAAACAGTGGCATCATCAACTTAACACCTCAATGTGACCTGGCATCAGTGTGGCTGAATGTTCCATTCAGCCTGCCAATGCTGAGGCCGAACATTCCAGTAGCGTTCATGCGCACCAACACACTCCACATTCAAATACTCTATCTGCAGCATACTCACACTCTGTGTCTCCAGCACACGTCCCCCACACACACACACACACACACACACACACACACACACACACACACACACACAGTGTTGTATAAAGTACTAGAAAGCAATACTTGAGTAAAAGTACAAGTATCGTACTAGAAAAAGACTTTGGTAGAAGTGAAAGTTACCTTTTAGAATATTACTTGAGTAAAAGTCTTAAAGTGTCTGATATATACTGTGCTTAAGTATCAAAAGTAATTTTCTGATATTTAATGTACTTAAGTATTTGAAGTAAAAGTAAAAAGTAAAAAGCAAGCGGTTTTATTTTGAACTTTTATTGTGAACTTTATTTTGGCTTTCTTATAGTAAAGCATAAAGCATATTCAGGGTTCCCATATCTTCTTAATCTCACTCATCAAATCAAAATCACATTCTTTTCTAGGACTTTTCAGGAACAATTCTCTTAAGTTCAAAGAACAAACAGCATATTTTTAGAGCTGACATCAAAGAAAAAAACAGAAACAGAAATGTCACTTTTATATGGTCAGGTAAAAATAAAAAATAAATAACTTATTTCTTTCAAAAAAATAAATGACCTGCTTGTAGGGAGAACAGTTCTGTCAAGTGGTATGAGCATTTCTAGGGCTTACTTACTCCCCAGGTCACTATCTCACTCTCTCTCTCACACACACACAGGCCACCTATGTCCAGCAGCTACTAATATGCCAGTCATTAGTTGAAACTGAAAAGGTGTCTGTTCATCTTCAAAAGAAGCTGGTTTTCAAAGTTGCCAGAATTCAGTGCCCGGGAGTTTCAGGCACAAGACCGGCCCACGTTTTCCATAGTGGCGGAAATTGGATAAATGAAGCAACATTTCAGCTCTTACTATCCTGTAGTTTTTATTAGTACCATGGTTCAACAAATGTGTAAAGGTTATATAATAATTCACTTCAACTGAGTTTAAGTTAACAAAAAATATTCCACTATTCCACAAGTTAACAAAAACAGAAAGGAAGAAAGAAAGCCGTTAAAATGTAGCTTATCCCACGCTTCCACAAAGAAGCATATTGAACTAATGTTTAGGCTACATGTTTTTTGCATGGATAGGCTACAGTATATTGTTGTAACAAGGCATATAGGTTTATCATGTAGGGTAATGGCTCTTTCTTACATTAAAGGAGAATTCCGGTGTGATATTAACCTAAAGTGTATTGAAACATGATACCGAGTATGAACGTATGTCTCATAGCCCATCTCGGCTTGTCCCCTGCACTCCAAAATCTGGCTAGTTAGCCCGATGCTACCAACAGCTTTTTCAATAGTGGTGCTTCGCATCGGGCTAGCCATGCAAATAAATCACTGTTTTACACCCATTTACAAGGCTCAATGTATCTCCACACTTCATTGGTAGACTTCCGAGGGGCCCTGACATTTAAAAGCGAGACATTGAGAACTTTGAAAAAGCACTGGTAGTTTACTTACAAGGCGATTTATACAGACAGTATCTTCACGAAGTTTAAGCGTTTGCAGCCATCTTGAATTTAGTCACGATAAATCGAAATGACGAGTAAGAATGAACAGGTATGATAAAGGGATCAGATTCCAAAAATAATTCAGTGGAAATACGTGGATTCCAGTTTCTTCCAGTAGCAGCAACTGGAATCCATGCATTTCCACTGAATTATTTTTGGAATATTTCAATACACTTTAGGTCAATATCACACTGGAATTCTCCTTTAAATAAATTGAATTTATCCTCTTTACTTGTCCCTGTAGTCATGGCCTCCTCATCACTAATTTCGGGCTCATCATTTTCAGTGGTCGACTGGTTGATCTGCTGCTCAGTCTCTCCTGGCCTCTTTCTACCATCCATCCTTCCTGACGCTTGTGTTTACTGTAGGACCGGCTCGGCTATCCGTATCTGAGAAAACATTTTGGAAAAGACGGGCTATATGGACCCAACCAACTCTTTTTGGGAGGGGAGAACTCCCTCACATAGGCTACAACCTATGCAGAGGCATTGCATTGGTGTCATGCACAGAATGCGGAACATGTCCTACACAAAGATAGACTAATGTGACAAATGTCAATATTTTTTCCTCGACCGGCCCAAAAGTGAAGCGGCCCACCGGGAATTCTCCCGATTGTCCACCCCGAGCCTGATTCAGTCTTACTCTTCTTGGACTAAAGACAAGTCCTGAGATGCTAAATAGCCTTTCACAGGCCGCTGAGGCAGGTAGCGGAGTCTTCAGCTTCACAGAAAGCTCCCAATGTACAGAAACATTTCTTGCAAATACGGCCACGGGTGTACAGTATGACATTATCTTCACCACTACCCTGTTCACCGAGTTCACCACTATCATCGGGGTGGTGGTCTATGATAATGGGAGGTCCTCCAGTAGGTGCTCGTGCTTCCATGGCGGTTTCAGTTGTGCGTCCTCCTCCTTTAGCAACAAACAAAAGCTTGAAATAGAAGCGCGCCGTGAGAGTGTGGGTAATGCAATCTAGGAGCAGTGATTAAAGCCAAACCTCCCTTATTGCAGTCGCACACATTTCTTCTAATTTTATGTTTTAGTAACGAGTAACGAAGATGCTTAGTGGAAATATAACGGAGTAAAAGTATACATTTTATCTAGGAAATGTAGTGGAGTAAAAGTGAAAGTTGGCATAAATTTAAATAGCGTAGTAAAGTACAGATATGTGAAATTTCTACTTAAGTACAGTAACGAAGTACACACACACACGCACACGCACACACACACTTCTCTAACCAACACACACTCTATCCCTCTCTAACACACTCTGTCCAACAAATTCACTCTATCCACTGCCTCTGTGTCTCATTTTGCCTTAACCCATTCCCCCACTCTAACCCATTACATGAGCCGTGCACACATGAAATGCCAATATGGTCTCATACTCATTCATCTCCTATTATCTATCATTTTAAACGTATACATAGACAGTTAAATAGACTGTCACATTGATAAACAAACACGTAAACAAACAAACACGTGGACATACACATGCACATGCACTCACAGACACAGATGCACCTACAGTATTTATATACCGGTAAAAACATTTATACCAATAACACATCAAAACACTCTCTGCTTCTCCCTCTCTCGCTCTCTCTCTCTCTCCAATTTTCAATTTAAAGTGTTTTTGACATTATTTGACAAACGTTGTTGTGTTGTCAATTATGCACCATCAGTATTAATAGTCATCATTGTATTAAGTAAAAAAAGATTTTTTACAAGAGTGAATGCTGTTTATTATTTATTAAACCATTACTCTCTTTCCCCTTTCTTTCCATTACTGCCAATGATCTTTGATCCTTCACCTTTGGCCTTTCTCACTCTGCTGTTCAAATTACCCACTATCTGGAGTGAGTGAGAAAGAGCGAGAGATGCGAATGGAGTGAGCGAGGGAGTGAGAGAGAGAAACAGAGGGAGCAATAGCTGCAGCAGAGAGGTGGTCACCTGAGCTGCTGGGTTATTGGCTCCAGCAGTGCTTCAGTGAGGGCTGATTTCCCCAGGTGCCATGATAAACACACACGTACACACACACACACACACACACACACACACACACACACACACACACACACACACACACACACACACACACACACACACACACCAACACCTCACAGGCCTAGATCAAAGCCCAACAACAGCCCCAAAATGATGGATTTATGAGGTGTGTGTATGTGTCTGTGTGTGAGCGTGTGTGTGTGTGTGTGTGTGTGTGTGTGTGTGTGTGGGTGAGATATAGGTGAGTATAGGTTCGAAGCTCTAATAAAGTCCATAGAGACAGCAAGTGTGTGAATGTCCACATGTGTGCATAGGTGACAGTTTACCTTCTGTTCTGTGAGTCTTTGTATGTGTGTTGCTGTTTGTGTATCTGGAGGTGTACAGATGGGTGTGTACATGTGTGTGTGTGTGTGTGTGTCAGAGTTGTGCCATGTCAGCAGGCAGGCAGGCACTCGGTGGTGTGTTCTCATTGAGTTCCTGTCAGTGTGTGAGATATGGAGCCCCATACTCAGTGGTGGATGGGAAACACTATTTCTGCACCACCTCACACACTTTTGGGCCCGCTCTGAGATATTTACTGCCAAACCACAAAAAGCACACACCAACGTACCTTACACAGGGCTTCTGTTGTGTGTGTGTGTGTGTGTGTGTGTGTGTGTGTGTGTGTGTGTGTGTGTGTGTGCGTGTGTGTGTGTGTGTGTGTGTGGGCACGCGCGTGTGTGTTTGTGTTTTTGTGTATGCGCTTACGTGGGTGCGTGCATGCAGGCAAGCATGCATACCTGTGTGTGTGTGTGTGTGTGTTTGTGTGTGTATGTGTGTGAATGCAAATTCTAAGATATTTACAACCAAACCAAATCAAAATATAGATCACAACATAGATCAGAGATTAGTGTGTGGTTCTGTGTGTGTGTGACCATAAATAAGTGTGTGGTTCTGCATGACTGTGTGAGTGTTGGACTTGTGCCTGGTTTTGTATGCTTATGCATGTTCAGGATCAGGATGTGTGTCAGGATCTACGAACATCTGTGTGTGTGTGTGTGTGTGTGTGTGTGTGTGTGTGTGTGTGTGTGTTTGTGCACGTGGGCGTGTGAGTGTACAGTTTAGATTAAGAATATTGGTGCTTTATTATCGCTTTGAGAATACTTGATCTCCAAACAATTTATGAGAGACAGGGGGCAAGAGATGGATTGTTGAATTCTTTCTTTCTTCTTCTTCTTCTTCTTCTTCTCTTCCCCTCTCTCCATTTCTTCTGTATCAAAGAGACTTACGCATGCTGTATTTGCAGAGAAAGTGTCTGGCTTTACAAAGCAGCAAACAGTCTTTGATAGTCTGCTGCTGGTTCTAGGACCCAGGGTTTTTCAGGTTTTTTTTCCAGGGGCTTCCTGTATCTCCTGATCTAAATGAGACACTGCTGGTCAGAGCAGACAGCCGCGGCAGCCTCTTCATGCTGAAGCGTCGCCTGCTTTTAATTGCACCACTAAATAACACTCATGCATTATTTAACAAGCTCTCATTTGGCGATTTGTTGTGCTTGGATTTTAATTGAGAGTCCAGGAGACATTCTGGTCTTGAGAAGATATAAAATGCAAATAGGGATTCCTGTGTGTGTGTGTGTGTGTGTGTGTGTGTGTGTGTGTGTCTGTATGTGTGTGTGTGTGTGTGTTTGTATGTGTGTGTGTGTGTGTGTGTGTGTGTGTGTGTGTGTGCAAGTGTGTGTGTGTTTTTGTGTGTGTTTGTTTATATTTTCATGTTTATTGTCATGATATATACAAAATGAGGGGTGTGTCCTTTGCTTTCTACAGTACAGTATAGTGTATATCAATGCTTCTTTATGTATAAGTATAAGTATAAGTACTCGAAGTGCTAACCAGTAGGACACGGCTGCCCCGGATGTCACTTTCTGCAAATAGTGATCTGTCTCCAACTCTTTTTCATTCACAGTTGTTAACTTATCTCCCAGTCCAGGCATTGACTAGTGTGCTAGTGTGAAAATTCAACTCTTCAGCTTGTACTTCATATTCATTTGTGCTTCCAAGTGTTAATTCTAACGAGATAGAGGAAGTACAGCATTTCACTACTGTAATTTCCTGCCTGTCAGCTGAGGTTTAACCACTGATTTGGCAAAAATATTCAGCTATTAGCCCTTAAAGGTGTACGGAAATGTTGGAAAATGAACGTTCTAAAGAATATCTGGGTTCATTGAATTCAACATAGAATTTTAGAACCTTGTATTGTTGCGGAATCTTATGTTAGAATGTTTAAAAACCCACACCTTTAAGGATTAGGTGACATAACGTTGCCAAGGCAGCAATTTCACTGGATCTAAACAAATCAATCAAACTATTGAAATCACCATTAGCGGTGGCTTTCTTAATCTATTTCAATAATTTTAAGTTTCTAAGATGTTAGTATATTTTTTTACACTGTAGGAATCACATACTACAACATATATTCATACCAACACGATCAAATTTGTGACTACTATTTTAGCATGGGTTTCCTCCGTAAAAGAGATCTGCATGTAACTTCACAGCATGCGGTTAAAACCCTTAAATTCACGGACGTATTTTGGCTTATTTTTTAAGCAAAAAACGTCACTCTTAACAGCCACCAGTCTTTGAGAAGACATGAAATATCCACTGGAATTTTGTTTCTTTATATTACACCTGCCAGGGAATCCGTGTTATGTGGGTAAGCTACTGCCTAGCAGGTAAAGCACGTTTAAATGGCTATAGCTTACATTTAAAACAATTTATTAGCTATTAATGATGCCACATGTCTACATTCAATGCTATTTAAGCCACTTCGAAAGTTTGTTTAGATCCAGTGATTCTGCCGTCATGGAAACGCTACGTCAGACTTCAGTACTCTATACATAAGTGCAGTCCATGGCAATACATTATTTTATTTAATTTACATACAACACTGTCATGTGCTCTATACATTACTGTAACACACAGAATTATTGTAAAGCAGTAGCTACATTTGAAGAGTTTGGTTCCCAAATGCTATATCTCCATTTATGAAAACATGTTATGCTATTTTAATTGTGTATTTCAGGTAATATCAATATAATTGCAGTTGTGTTTTACAGTAATTGAGCAAAGATAAATGTAGTAACAATAACCCAGTTGCAGTTCCACTAAAATTACTTTTACAGAATGTAGAACAAAATGTTAAAATTCTGATATAGCATATATATGAATATCAGGGTTTCCCGGAGGAAATGTGTTAGTCAAGATGGTAGGTCATCCGATGGGGGGGGGTGTCTGGTATCGGCTGCCGTCTGGCCGGGGTGGGGGGGTTATGGTGTCGGTGCGACCGGGGGGGGGGTGTGGGTGCTGGCGTCTTGTTTGTGCGATACAGTAGCCTACAGAGTGCAATTTTTTGTGCAATTTTAACAAATACTATTACAAACTAATGCAAAAGAAAGTGCAAAACAACAAAATGTGCAAATTTGATCAGTCACTACAAACCATCCTCCTTGGCTTTAAAAATAACATTTCAAGGGCCCTTTGGTAATTGCACTGTTTTACTATTGAACCATTAATGCCTATCTTCATGTAGGCCAGACTGTTGCCCTGCAGCCTGTTCCGCAAGTCTGTCCTGATCTATACACCGAGACTGAATGAAGTTTAGATTATTGTATAGTTTTGTGTAATATGGATGGAATTTGAGCGTGGAGCGCTTTTTAATTTAGAGGCCGGAGCGGCCGCTCCGATACCGTTCATACTGTACGAGTCTGAGGCTTGCCCAAACCCACCCAGAATTCATTCAATTTAAATGGAGCTGTGACTATTCGTGATTTTGACTGATTCTTGAGAGCGAGGAGCGGGATATTTGCACCACTCAGCCGTAGAAGATATAGTTAAGGCGACAGGCCTGTTTTGCCAAGGCGGCCGCCTTGACTGCAAAGTGCTGCGGAAAACCCTGAATATAGTATATAGTGTTTTGGTACCAAACTCTTCATTGGCACTCTTGTGGAGTGTTATTTTAAGCTTCCATATACATAGTGTACTATCCACAGGGACATGGGAATGTCCCATGGGCCCGTGTCTGAGTGATTGGCCATTTGTGTCATATCTGTATTCAGTCCCAGGCAGCACTATGGTGACTGTTCAAGGACAGGACGGTGAGCTGCAAGTGGGGAGAGATAACAATGGAGAGACTTTAACACAGATTATAGTAAAAGTGTAGAGGGTTTAGCTTTGTTGCAGTTTTTCATTTTTACGGTGAGTGCCGACGTCTTCAGTGAATATGAATTAGTATAGGCTACCGTGAGGTCTTTTCAGAATCTCTTCCATCAGGTAACACTACACAACTCCATTAGTTAATATGATGTACTTTCTACTGCAGCAGTGTCCATGTGTTTGCATTTATTGTCAGTTTCTGTGTGTGTGTGTGTGTATGTGTGAAAATATTTGGGCTTTTTTTTTTTAAGCATCTTTAGCTTGTGTGTACTGTATATGTGCATTTGTGTGTGTGTGTGTGTGTGTGTGTGTGTGTGTGTGTGTTTGCATGTGTTGTGTGTGCGGTGTCTCCCACAGAATTGGATTCAATTTGTGGCGGTAGCTGACTTGGACAAGGGGGGGGGGGGGGGGGGGGTATTAAGATCGTCTTGGTAGTGTATAAACTTAGGTCTAATTGAGTGCCTGTCACTTTAAGATGTTCGTGATTAACACAGTTAACGTTAAAAGGCTGCTGATGTGTGGATGCAATTCATAACGTTTTATACAAAGTTAAAATAAAGGTTCCTACTTCTCCTTGGGACAAGCACTTTTGAATTTTGGAAAACACTTTTCCATTTACATCGGGATTTTACAAGCAGCTGTAAGTAGGCTAAGCATGCTAAATTCTACATCCAAACAGTATTCTAACGTTAGCTTTGAGATACTGCTTGATTGCATAACTTAACTTTAAGTTTAGTCTCTTCAATGTAGCCTACTATGTTGTGATAAGACCTTAGCAGAGTTAACTTCAATGCAGCAGTTTTGAACAAATTTGCGCAGCATGGTCACGATGATAAGCAGATTTAATACCAATTTAGCCAGACGTCTTCTATGCAATGCTTCTATGTGGCAACAACAATCCTTCAACAATCGTGAATATTTTGTTAAATGCACATGCAGAGGAGGGGCAGCAGGCTACGAGAGAGAGCGGGGCAAGGTAAGGAAAGGCTGCGTGCGTAAAAAGCGCAGCTCAATGGCAAT
>NC_063194.1:4366343-4388843 GCF_017589495.1 Alosa alosa
GGTTTCAGCAGCTGAACAAGTATATTCATCATTCCTTTGCTTACTGTAGTGTGTGTAGGAAATGTCTGTTATTTGAAATTTTGCAGTCATATTGATACAAAGGCACACACACACGCACACACCCTCACACATGCAAGCATGCACGCGCACACACAGATGCACAAATATACACACAGATGCACACAAAGTGTCAACACATTCTGTACTTTTATTAAAAACATATGTTGAGAATGTGCCTATAATTCCCCTACCCCCCCTTCCCCTAATGTTATATTTACCCCCTCTCACACACAGGCAGACACACAGAAATATGTTTTATTGTCTTTTCTTTCTTTTGATCTTCTGTTTAGCAAATGATGCATGAACTCTGAACATTGTATATTAACAATCAGTCTTGTGTGAATTCATAGAATTTTCTAGAAATGCACACACGCACACACAAACATACACACACACACACACACACACACACACACACACACACACACACACACACACACACACACACACACACACAAGTACTCTCATGTCTTGCCTTTGTACTAATCCTCCAAGATTAAATAACTTCCTCTGGAGAGAACACTGTCAAAACACTGACAATAACTAGTGTGACAGAGAAAGAGGGTGACGTCGGACAGCGGGACGGAGTGAAAGATGTAAGAGCGAGGGATGAGTGATGACCAGCTGGATAAAAAACTAAATGACAAACACTTAAAAAAAAAAAAACACTCAGAGCCAGATGTACTAACGCTTTTACCCCACTTCAGGCGATTTATTTCACAGTGTATGCGTGTAAAATCATTATGAGGGTATGTAAAACAGGCCGCAATGACGTAAAAGCTGCCAAAACTGCCTGTCGCAGATTGCGTTTGTCATGTCATGCATATGCATTCATGGGAGGATCCAGGGAAAGTGGGAGTTTAGCATAAAAAGATGGGAGGGGAAGAGTAAAGAGCTTAATTATGTATTCTGCGGTATGTACTAAGACTGCTCCTGAAAGCGACGCCTATTCTGCGCCTAAATACTTCCGCCTTTGTAAAAGCAGTTGTTAATCCAAATTGCAGTTCAATGCGTCCAATAAGAGAACCTTTCAAAGACAACAGAATCGCTATTTAGAGCACCAGTTTTTGTGGTGAAAGTATTTGTACTACCAAAAGCAACCTTAACTTTCGTTGGCCTTTCAATGTCTTACTTTCACTTTCAATGCATTCACTTAAACTTTCCTACTTCCTAGATTTGACCAATCTTCCATAGCCTACGTGCACAAGTAGTTTGAGTAGAACTACTGATCTTCATTATCTCCCTGCTTGTTTACATCTTATCATGTATGGTATTATTTCATGATCGCTAAACGTTTGATTTTAATGTTGTCATCAGTTAACTTCATTCAACTGCGCTTGTATGTAGGCGCTGCCATTCAGTTGTGGACATTCGTAAATTGCGTTTATGGGCGGAGAAAAGCAGAGAAAGGCACAGTTTACACTAAGGATTGAACGATTGATAAATACGACGGAAACTTGGGTTCATGTCTCGAATCTGGCGGTGTGTCCATGACGCTGATAACGCCACGCTCAAGAAATGTACGTACATCTGGCCCTCAGTGTGTGTGTGTGTGTGTGTGTGTGTGTGTGTGTGTGTGTGTGTGTGTGTGTGTGTGTGTGTGTGTGAGAGAGAGAGACAGCACCACTCGATACATACCCAATATACTGTGCAGCCAGGGGCACGCCTGGCGTCACCACACCCGCCACCACGGGAGCAGAGGAGGACATCTGGTAGCGCTCCTCCTACACACACACACACACACACACACACACACACACACACACACACATTGTAAAGAGCATTATATTACCCTTACCCAACTCTCCCTGCGTGATGTCTCCTCCCTTCCTCCATGATGAGTGTTTTTAATAGTTTTGAAATGTCTAATAGGTTGCACACAAAACTTGTCAGTGCTTGTCGTCTCCATGATACCTTTGCTCCTGGAACAGTACATGGTCCTGGTTCATGAGTCACCAGGGAAAGGTGCATCACGCTGGCTGGCACAAGCACATCATCACACCAGCAAAAGTAACTTTCACCCAGTAGGGGGCGCTGTGGTGCCCGTACCATATTCAGGTCCACGTGCCCACGGGGACCCGGGTTTGAGTCTGACTTCTAAATTCAGAAATGAGAGTTTACACCAAAATGTGTGTGTGTGTGTGTGTGTGTGTGTGTGTGTGTGTGTGTCTGCAGATATCAGAGGCAAGAGAGGGAGAGGATGAGTACTTTTAGGAAGAAGTGTGTGTGTGTGTGTGTTTGAGAAATGGTATGCATGTGTACAATACATAAGTGTTTGTCTATGTCTATGTTTATGATTCTGTCCATGTATGTGTGCATATACTATACATGTGCGTGTGTGTGTGTGTGTGTCTGTGTGTGTGTGTGTGTGTGTGTGTGTGTGTGTGTGTGTGTTTGGAACCTTATATGTATTGTTTACATATGTTAGTGAACTATGCATCAGTCTGCAGGATGTTAACTTACACCCCAGCTGCCTCTTGTCACATTGGGGTAAAACACGGCACCAGACAAGGAGGACTGAGCTTCAGTTACAGCATCACTGCAGGGGTAAACTGAGCCTTCACCAAACTTATGGGGGTGAGGATCTACTTACACTAATGATGGCTAATTCATGACTGTTTGGGTTCCAGTAAGTGGGATATATAGTGACCGTGATTTAAAATGATGGCTGGGGCTACTGGGTATTTGCTTCGATAACGACAGTTCTGCTGAGAGGAGGACTATTGCCCCTTGTTTGGGGTAATCCCACCTCAAGTGTCGACTGTGTTACCCATGTAATTGCAGGATTGTGAAGGTTTAAGAGTTTCTGTGTGTGTGAGAGAGTGTGTGTGTGCATTCCCATATAGGGCCTGTTAAGTACTGTATAGGCCAGTGAAACGAGGATCAGAAAACCTATAGAGAAAAGGGAGATATTTTTCTTCAGTAAGTACAACAAAGGGATCAAGGGGTTGTGTGTGTGCAAGCAAGTGAGTGTTCCAGAGAAGGAGAGAGAAAACTCTGTTTGTGTGTGTGTGTGTGTGTGTGTGTGTGTGTGTGTGCGCGTGCGCGTGTACGTGTGCGTGTGCGTGTGCGTGTGCGTGTGCATGCACATGTGTGTGTATGTGTGTGTGTATGTGTGTGTGATGTTGAACACAGGGCATTAGGCTGGGATATGATTTATAGTGCTTGGTAGGATCAGGAGGAGGTTGTGCTGACCCTGTCTCCAGCACCATATCTCTCATCTTTTCTTCTTTCTTTATCTCTCTCCTCTTTCACAATTTTCAGTAACACCTCTCCCTCTATATCTCTCTCTGTCTCCCTGTTTTTCTCTCTCCTGTTCTACCCCTCTCACTAACAATCTCTTTTCATTTCTTCTTATCGCATACTTCCCTTTCACTCTTGCATAGTTTCTACCCCCCTCCCCTTTCTCCAAGTTGTTGTGTCATTCTTTTAACACAAGCATTTATTTCTTCTACTATATTCTGCCCTGTGTCCTTTATCAAACTGAAAACTACATGAATGGATAGATAGACACTTTATTTATCCCGAAGGACATTTTGCCATCCGGTAGCTTGCACATTATGTGATGCATACAAAACAAAGAAAATAGAAATTCACAACAATACACACACAAAACACACCTCTGCTTGTTTTTCACCAATTCCTTGTCTGCTTCTCTCAAAATGAAAAGAGATGAAGTGATGGAAGCGACTATGGAAAATGAGGGTGCCATGGGCAATGGGAAAAAAAACGAAAGAGAAATAGGGAGGGAGAGGGGGAGAGAAGGATTGAATGAGAGAGAGAGAGAAAGATGGAGAGATAAAGAGAGAGGGGAAAGAGATGGAGAGAGATACAAAGAGAGAGAGACAATTAGTGATAGAGAGAGGGGAAAGATAGAGAGAGATATGGAGAGACAAAGAGAGAGAGAGTCTGTGAGAGGGAGGAAGTGGTGTTCTGGCCCTGACCCGCAGCTGAACCCTACAGCTGAGGTGAAACAGAAGGCAGAGGGGGCCCCAGGGGTGTGTGTGTGTGTGTGTGTGTATGGGAGACAGAGAGTGAGTGTAGCTGCCTTGGCTGCCGCCACCACTACTCATTATGGACATGAGATCTGTAATGGGCCCCCAACACACACACACACACACACACACACACACACACACACATGTGCACTCTCTCACACACCCACATGTACACACAAGAACACTCAGACACACATGCTCACACAAACACAAGCACACATACAAACTCACATACATTTCTCCTCATTAGCAGAGGAGGCCACTGTCACAGAAACCCAGAGAGAGAGAGAGAGAGAGAGAGACAAAGAGAAGGAGAGAGAGAAAGAAAGAGAGGGAGAGAGAGGGGATGAGGTTAAGTAGGAAAGTGAGATAGGAAAAGAGAGATAAATAGAGAGAGAGAGAGATGGAAGGAGCTGTAGTGCATTGAAGATGGAAGAGGAGAGAACCAGAGAGAGAAAAATGGGAAAACGTGTGAGAGAGAAATGGAATGAGAGAGGGAGATTTATCGGTTTAAATGAGAAACGAAAGAAGAGATCGATGCCAGATACTAGCTGGATGTCCCTCGCAACCTCAGTCAGAGAGATGCATGCCAAGTGTGTGTGTGTGTGTGTGTGTGTGTGTGTTTATATTTGTTTGTATATATATGTTTGTTTGTCTACATATCTATGTTCAGTACATACTGTGTGTGTGTGTGTCTGTGAGTCTGTTGTATATGAGTGTGGTATGATTGTGTGCCTATGTGTGTGTTTGTACTGTATTTCTGTTTCTGTACAGGTTTGAGTGTGCCTGTCAGTTTACACCATGTGTGTGTGTGTGTGCGCGCGTGTGCGTGTGTGTGTGTGTGTGTGTGAGTGTGCGCCACAGATGTAATGTTTTGTGTTTCACCTTGAACATTTCCAGGACCATGGATTAGTCAGTTTATATAAATGTATACAGGGGTGTTTCTTAACTTTAAAAAAAAATTTGAACATTTAATCTAAGTTTGTGGTTTCACCACTGAATGACACAATTCCTAAAATGTGTAGACACAACGTAACATATTGAATGATTTCATTTAAGGGAACTGCCATGTTTGTTCTTGGTACTCTAAATGGCACTGTAATTTTAGGTGCATTTCTCGGATTTGTGGGCGTATATGAGATTTGGAGGACTGGCTTTGGCTGTCTGATCGATGTAATGTCATCCAGCATGAGTGTGTGCACCTGTTGAAGGCCAAACCTGAAATAATAAATCTCCTCTTGAAATGGCGAACCATTCATAACATCATTAAGACTTATTTATCATAGCAGTTTGCGTTTCATATCAACATAGCATTATCATAGTGATTCCTATGGTTATCTGTTTGGCCAGGCCATTCATCTGGGTTATCTCAAAGGAATACAATAATATCTTTTAAACCATAATGTGCACAAATCCTAGATGCCATCTAAATGGGCGCTGGTAGTGTAATGGTAAAGGAGCTGGTCTAGCATGCAGTAGCCAGTAAAATTGTGGGTTTGATTTCCGGCTGCCGCTGTTACTAAGTTGGGAGACTGGGCCTTGTAATAATTGTAAGTCGCTTTGTATAAAAGTGTCAGCCAAATTAATGAAATAAAAATGAATGGTGCGTTAAACTTGTTTTATATTTCCTGAGTTCTAAGCTTTGCCATACCTTTCAGCAGCAAACCGTCCAACAGCTAAATTGTTTTGAATTAGCTCATCCACTTTGGAGATATGCTGTCTCGGGAATTGTTTGTGACATTAGTTAGATGGATTTTTTTTCTGCAAAATATCTATATGCACTTACACAACTTGAATAAAGTCGCTATGGAATAAAAACCAATACCGCAATGACTTAATGTGTATTGAATGGCATTTGTGTGACAGAGCATTACATTGTCTTTGACGTATCTGGCGTCTCAGTACCTGGCCCACACGCTTGACGGACTGGCAGCAACTGGTTGATTTCATAATGTCTGATTGATCAGTACTGGTGACAGTATTGGGTGAAAAAGTGGGCCCAACAGACACAGTCACACCAGAGATCTATATGGGAGCGAGTGAAAGGATTTGAAAAAAAAAAAAAAAGGATCACTCATCGAAAATCCCTCCTATCCATAACCCCGGTGAAACGGGGCCCCTCCATTTGTATATTAGATTGGGCTGAACGCAGGGTCGCCAGCACAGGAGAAGGCTGAGGGATGGCAACACGTCAAAAAACAAAATTACCCACATCTAATGCCCTCCCAAAAATGCAATCAGGGCACACTTACCGTCTAAATGAAGTGGCCCGAAGATTGGATTAACTGGAGGCACACCGCTTTACTGCCCCATCCTATACCTGATCAATATATGGCCTCTCTTAGCCGTGAGATGGTGGAGCCCCCGCTTTGCTTTGGCTCCGCAGCACCACTGGCTGCTCGCACGCACACGCACGCGTATGCAGCAGCACATACATTAATGTAAGGGGACCCTGGCCTGGGGGTTAATAATGACGCCAGTCTTAAATGCATTACTTTCACAGAATGTATTAGTTGGGGAGAATACAGAGATGGATTTGTGAAAATGAATGAGAGAAACAGAGATCCTGTCCAGATGAGGCGCTGGTCTGTGGGCCGGAGGTGGGCCAGGTCAGGGCCACATCAGGAGATCGCTCAAAGATATGGATAGTTTTTCTTCATCTGTTTTAACGTTTTTATTTATTTACTCGTTCTATTTACTTGTTTGATTTTGTGTACAGGCAGAGATGGAAATGTAACTGTGAAATGATGTTATATTTTTGCAGTATATTTTATGAAATGTGATTTAATTATAAAACAAAATGCTTTCCAGTATTAATGTTTTTTTTTGTACATTAATGACCAGGACCAATAATTTTCTGAAACATCCTGCATTTTAGTTTTATAAGCAACTGGATGTCAATCATTATCATATTTTATTATAATGTATAATTACAGAATTAATTTCATATAGAGTCCTTGTCCACCATAAATCAACACAGAAAAAAAAGAATTTAATAGAAATAAACATGTATACTTTTAACATAAACTGACAGTCTATATTAAAAAACATTAAAAACACAAAATGAAATTAATCAATTGACATGTTGTGCTAAAACTTGAAATAATTCTGCAATTTACATACTATCTAATTTATGCACCATATTTCACTGACCATCCCACTGCAGGGCAGTGGAACTACCTTTAAAAGTACTATTTATGCTTTGTTAAGCCAAGTGCTGTTTTAATGATGAGCGTTCGCCATCCTGAGGGAGCTATTTTAGCTTGTGAATAAGGCCAGACATTTTCCCGCCTGCGGTGTCCAACGCTGCTGCTCCGCTGCGCACTCCTCCAATATGGGCTTGATGAAACAGCCTTAAATCTCCAGCGATATTGTTACGCTGCGGCCGGGAGGCCTGCTGTAAAACATCCTTGCATACTCCACTGTGCAATCCAAGCTGCTTTGAGTCGGTGCTTTACGGCCATGTTGGATTGTCAGGGTGCCAGGGTCTGTTGATATGCGGCCCGACGTCTGTCTTTATCTGGGGGTTTCTTTAGGGCTTTGTGCATGTGTCGGCCAGCATTGTTGTTAGCAGATACACGTGATTGTCCAGAGCTGAATTTATGTGTGTGTGTATGTCATGCTCTAAATTTGCCAATTATCCACAGGTCTGTGGTGTTTGGAGACTTCAAACAAAACAAAAAAACACAAACAATAACACAGAGAGAGAAAGAGAAACAAACATTATGGGCATCAAAACTCTACTGTACTAGAGAAGGGAAAAACAAAAAGCAAAAGAGACAGAAAAACTAAGAAGAAATAAAAGAGAAGCACAGAAAAAGCAGAAAAGCAATGGGAATGGAGTGAGAGAGAAAGGGGGGAAGAATGAGAGAAGTAAAGAAAGGACAGTAGAGAGAAGGACAGAGAAAGAATGAGAGCGGGAGTCCCCACTCTGCCTTTGATAGGGGAGCCTGGCAGGCAGAAATTTACGGCGGAGTGTTAGGGGCGTCCCCCCCAGACGCCTCTGTGGCACTGATGGGGGGAGAGGTAGAGGGGTGACAGGGTGGGGGCTCCCTAAATCTCCCACTACGCAGATTTACAGTGACCCATTCATACATGTAACTACACACACAAAATCACTCGCCAACAGCAGCACACACACACACACACACAAACACACACACACACAAACATAGAAGAGCAAATCAGTGTATACAGAGCAATCATGGAAAGAACAATTTAAGGACATTGCTGTGATAATTTATATGTAATTTTGATCATTAGTTTTCACCAACTACGTCTTGTCTCCTGTCACACTTTCAAAACTAGATCTCACGGATTGATCTCCCATTCCCTTTTACTGAAACACTTTAAAGTTGGCTTTGGTTACAGAGGTACCATTATACTCTCTCTCTCTATCTGTGTGTGTGTGTGTGTGTGTTATTGTGCATGTGTATGTATAATTGTGCCATACAGTAGCTTTAAATACACAATTGTCACCCTCTCTGCCTTTGTTCTGAGGGTGACACAGCCAGCCAGAGACATCACAGCACGTCATGTGGAGATGACTGTGTACATGACAAAGGTCAAACTTCCTTGCTTCCTCTACTCCCTCTCTCTACTGAGGGTTAGAGGACGACACCCCGCCCGCCCCCCACCTGACTTTTTCCGGCACCTTCCAGCCTCCTTCGCTCCCTGCTGGGTCTGCTTCCACATAAACAGGCCTCTCATCCTCTTGGTAAACAGCAGGCAAGGGGGCCGCTTCCAAAATGGCCGGTCGTAAAACGCAACAAACGGCAACTGCTTCCAGCTCTGTTTTTCTCCTCGAAACGACCCCCCCACCTCCCACATGTCACCACGACACTCCCCCGCACCTACCCAACACTCCATCTCTCCTGATTTCTCCTATCTCTGCTTCACAGACTTCCATCGTAAATTCCTTTCTCTCTCTCTCTCTCTCTCTCTCTCTCTCATTCTTCTCCTTGTCCCTCTCTCTCATTCCATTCTCCAATGCTCACTCAGATTCTGCATTTCTATTTTCCTGAAGGCAAAATGTTCAAATATGTCGGGTGAGAAAGAGACGACTGTTTGCTGTATACTTCTGTTCAGAGACGTGAATGTTCCCCATGCAGAGGCTGGTTTGGCAGGGTAGTGACTTGAACAGACATTTGTGTGTGTTCAGGCAGGGGCACAGAAGACCACCCACCCCCTGCTGAGAAGAGCTTGATGAGCAAGTGTAAATCATGAACATGCCCATAAAACACACTCACTCACTCACACACACACACACACACACACACACACACACACACACATACACACACACACTCACTCACACACACACACACACACACACACACACACACACACACACACACACACACATACACAAACTCTCTCTCTCTTTCTCCCCCGTCTCTAAATCACACACACTCAGAGAAGGGACAGCTTGACCAAATGAGGATTGAAGCTAACATCCACTGTAATTCTTGCCCCCTAACTGACTCTGCTTCTATTATGGCTAGAGCATCTATATTAAACAGAGAAAGGATTTGAAACTCATTACACAACACAAAAATGCACAAACACACACACACACACACACACACACACACACACTCTCTTTCTCTCTCTCTCTCTCACTCTCACTCATACATTCACACACACCTACACCTTTTCACACACACTCTGTCTATCGCACTCCCTCTCCCTCACACAAACACACACAGCACCAGCTGCATCTGTGCCAGGCGGCCCAAGTGTCCTTTTGGTGACTCTCTGCGACGCGTTGTTTCCATGGCGACCAACCCCACGACTGTAGGCAAATGAGCTGGTGCTGATTAATAATGCAGCCACGCCGGCAGCACAAACACTGCGTCGCTTTTCCCTGTTGCTACGGGATACCTGTGACCGCAAATTCTATGAAAGACAAACTGTGAATCTGGAGACGCATCGAGCCCAGCACCTAATAAGTTGGTTTGATTTCATGGTGTTTCGCTTTTGAATTCAACTTTTAATCGGTGGCTTTACTTCAACATATTTTCTATAATGGCTCTTAACCACACCAGCTCT
Source organism: Alosa alosa (assembly GCF_017589495.1). NCBI lineage: Eukaryota > Metazoa > Chordata > Actinopteri > Clupeiformes > Clupeidae > Alosa > Alosa alosa. The sequence continues at coordinate 4,376,453 of NC_063194.1, forward strand.
CTACACCCTCTTAAATACATTTATCTTTATATTTATATTACATACTTTCTTTATTCTGACACTGCCACTCGCACCAAGACGAAGTGCATCACTAACACTAAACAGCATATTCGGGCCAGGCCAGATCCACACCACTACTGGGCCAGATCAGTGGCAGATATGGAGCAGGGCCGCTGTGGGGAGAGAAAGAGAGGTCATATAAGTGCTTATAGTAGGGTTGGAATTCCTGAGGACAGCTGTATGAAGACACAACGTCTTTAAAAATGACACTCACACACTCACACACCTGTTATTTTGCTGGTGTATGCACTTCACTTTTTTTCACTTAATTTGTGTGTGTCTATGTGTGTGTGTGTGTGTGTGTGTGTGTGTGTGTGTGTGTGTGCACGTGTACATGTGTGTGTGTGTTTCAGCGTCTGCCAGCTCGACATGGGTGTGGTAGACCTAAATTTTGTGTTTCCTCCTTTCCAACAGATTTAATGTAATTCTATGTTTAGCAATACAGTGGTGCACTATGCGTCTTATTATGTGGAGAAACTGACTCAATTGGGCTCGTTTTGAATTTACTGACACAAATGATCCACATGTGACATGTTATTTATTGATTCTGACTTGTTTGATTATTATATCACTTCCTCTCGCCTGTTTCTGCACATTTAAAATGGGCGTTCATAAACACAAAGAAGACAGAAACCGAGAGAGTGGGAAATGTGTTAAAAGAGTGTGTGTTTATCATGGCAAGAGCCAGCAGTGAAATCAGCATCTCCACTAATTGCAGTGTGGAGGGAAAAAGAGTGGAAAGAACGACACACGAGTCTGAGACACCGTCGAGACTCTTTAGTCGTCATGGTGCAGCCAATTCAGCACACCAATTCTCTCTTTCCCTCTCTCTCTCTCTCTGTTTCTCTCTCTCTCTCTCTCTCTCTCTGTTTCTCACTGTCTCTCTCTGTTATGCAAAAGGACTGGCCTGTGAGCTGCTTGCTCAATCAAATCTACGGTTCATACTCAATAACAGTTGAAAGCATTAAGACCACCCTTTACTTTTATGAATAAAACATATGCCACTTTTCAACTTATGAACATGTCATTTTATGTCATTTTATTACCTAAAGACACAGACACACTCACTCACACATACACACACACAGACACGCAGCTCATTCATAGACAAATATGGTAAACCTGCACATATTTTAATAACCGTCACCCACCAACCCACCCCCAACACACACACCATCTCCCCACAGTCCAAACACACACACACACACACACATATACCTTGCACACACAGTGAACACGTATAAAACCAGAGCACTGCCCAGCTGGTGGCTCAGGGTGAATATTTGCGAATGAGCATCATGTCGTCTGGTTGCGTGCGGTCGGGTGACTAGACTGAGTAATGGCGGCGCGGATCCCCTGTTTGAGTTGGCAAGCAGACAGGCGCCCGTGTCAGTGGGTCCTTGAGCAGGGAGGCTGAGGTGCCCACAGACGTGCCTGTTTTTTAATCCATCTCTTGGTCGTATGTGCTGAGAGAGAGAGAGAGAGAGAGAGAGAGAGAGTTTGAGAGGGTTGGAGGCTCTTGCTACTGTCTGAGAATAATTTAAACTGACAGAGCTGAGAGGGAGGCAAGACACTAGAAAACCAAGGAGAGAAAAAGGAAATGGGATGGCCTTTTGGACGTGTGTGTGTGTGTGTGTGTGTGTGTGTGTGTGTGTGTGTGTGTGTGTGTGTGTCTGTGTGTGTGTGCGCGTGTGTGCATGGGTGTGAGCGTGCATGTGTGTGTGTGTGTGTGTGTGTGTGTGTGTATGTGTGGGTGTCTGGGTGTGGAGACATATAAAATATAAAGCAAACAACTGTAAACGTGCTGGTTATTTCCTCAATTGATTGAATAAGTTGTCCATATACTGTTCCACATTTAACCAGTCTACAAAAAAAGCTTTACAAATTATTTTTGGCCAGACGAGAGGGTAGATTTGTCTAGAATTACAAGCTCTGTGTCTAACCCTGTCACTATAGTCCTCTACAAATCCTAAAACTGTTAGCTTTTATTAACTTTTCCCATGTTGTCTCAGCAATAAATCCAATCGTGAAATCTGGCCTCACATGTGAAGCTCCCTTGGATAGTGTAGTCTTAATGAATCACAAGAGCTACTGTTACTCCAGTCAAGCCACTCCTTTGCTGCTGTATGCACCTAAAGGAAGTAGAAGAAACACCAGAGAGAGAATATGATAGACAAATAAGTATATATGAAAGAGAAGAGAGAGGTGAACGTGAGGAGAGGGCAAAAGAAAAGGGGAAGAAGTAGGATAGGATATTGTGTGTGTATGTGTGTGTGTGTGCGTGTGTGTTTGTCTCCTTCTCTGTCTTGGTGTGTGTGTGTGTGCAAGTTTGGGAAGGTGTGAAGAGGAGGAAGGGAGAGGGGAAGAAATGGGAAGAATGAGAAAGCGATGAAAAGGAAGGAGGCGTGGAGATAGAAAACGAGTGTGTGTGTAAATAAAGAGAAGAATGAGAGAAGACACGAAAGTAGGTGTTTTGAGGATAGAGAGGGAGAGAGGAAAAGAGAGAATGACATGAAGCATTGAGGAGGAGAAGAACAGGATCAAAGAACAACAATGAATCCTGCTCAGTTCAACGAGTCCCCAATCATCAGGATATCTTCATGTGTTGTCTTCATATTCTAAAGAGAAGCGTAATGAAAACCATCAAGGATGCCGTTTGTGTGAGGGAGAGTGTGGTTCAAAAATAAACACATCAGATGTATGTTTCGGCATATGAAAGTGTTTGTGTGCAGCAAGAGCTTCCAGATGGACGTTTTGAAATGTGTTTGACTCGTACAGTATGCTCCTGCATATGGCTGCTTCCTGTCAGCGAGTCTTCGGTTGACCGCAGGCGTCTCTGGCCTGGAGCTGGCTCGTATTATTCTGCACAGATATCTCCCGAGACCGTTTGGCTCTCCCCGTAGGGGGCATAGATTATAGTCTGTTTTTATTTTAAATATACCTGAATGCAGTTAAGACACCAACGGGTGTGAAGCTCTCACTTTTTCTTTAGTTTATCAAACAAAGTACAGTTTTGTCGTTTTGATCCAGCATTGTAAGATACTGTGCATTCATGTGTGATAATGTGCATGAGCTCTCATAAAGGAATGTGCATGGATACTTATGAGAATATGGTTTTAATTACACCAGACAAAGAGATCACTGGATCATTCCACACAATGCTAATTTTTGATGATTCTCGAACATATCCGGTCTTTCTTCAAAGGCATATTATTATCAGCAATACAAAGCAAACCTTTAGGAAATCGTCCATATTTTTACATTGAAAAGGACACATGCCTGGCAATCAGACAAAAAAAAAAAAAAGACAGCCCTAACCTGAAGCCTGTTCCCTAAAGGTACATTGTAGCATACTCCTGGCCTGCGTGGATGAGCCAATGGCCTCTGAAATTACCCACAGAGAGAAAGAACAGTCAGGGCCCTACATCATAACCCTTGGTCTATTTCAGCCTCGCTAGGATATTCACACACAATTCTTAAAAATGTATGAGCGTGCAATTACCTGCAGCTAGCACAATGGGCTGTGTCTAAAACTCAATAGCCTTTCCATTGCTCTCTCAGAAACAGTGAGTTTATTAGCCTGCATTTTAATAACATTTGTGTGATGTAGAGGTGTATATAATTTGACCACAGGATGTGAATGGGTTCTGATCCAAATGTAGTTTTGAATACACCAGACACAATGGCAAAACCCATGGTGGGGCAATTAATAATGATAATAATAAAAGCTTCAGCCTGTGAACTTCCAGGCTTTTCGTGGGCATAGCTGATGTGTTGTTGCTGTTAGGCCAGGGATGTAGTGTAGGCTAAACACAAGTAAACGCAGTTTCTCCACCTCTTATTATAGTTTATCCACCTCTCAAAAGAGTTTATTCACCAATTGCAACTTTTAACATTCAAAAAACACACTGTATTATCCACATTTACAATATGTACACTCATCAATACTCTAGGAACAATTTAATACCACTGGTATTGTTATAAACATTGGACAATAACCACCATCATCAAACATGTTCTGAATGCCTTTTTAAAAAATCCGATACTGCATGGTGCAGTCCACCTCACTGAGATCACAGAATTCATAGTTTACCCACCTCTTATTTTACCACTACATCCCTGTGTTAGGCCTCTAATGTGCCGTTTGGAGGTAGGTGATCGTTGAATGAGAGAGTTCAAACCAAAGACACAGAAATGACAGTCTTGGATTTACTGTCATAGAGGCCTGTGGGCTCTTAGCACTTTCAATATGCCAAGAACCCAACAAGCATGCGGTGCTATGCTATGAATGCACAAGCACGTTATAGCCCTGTCAATCACTTATCAAGACCATGTTATTCATATGGGAAAGTCTTTCATGTTATCTCACATGCTGAGGGGAGTCAAGTTTAAATGGTAAGTGGCCATTTTTGTGGATTTGATTTGGCAAGAGAAAAAAGACCCAAACAACTATATACTTATTTAAAGGTCATCAATTCAAGCATTTATTTACAATACATGTTAAGACTACAATGTAGTCAAACTCTTCTGTAAAGTGTTGCCTTTTTAATGTGAAGATTTGGGTTTTTTAGGTATTCTTAGGCTACATGAAGTGATATTAAACAGGTGTAGCCATGCAAAAAAAAAAAAAAAAAAACATTTCTAGAGATTTCATTTCCTCACTATCGAGGCACACAGCTTATGAATCCTCCTCTTGTAATTTATCTTAATATGTTATTCAGAAGTATTCCAGTAAAACTTCTACTTGACATGCTATGCATTTTTCCACAATTTTAATTTAACTTTGATTAATATTGCACAGCTTGGTTCTGCCTAGGCCATAATGGCAGACATCTCCCATAATACAGTCTGAAAAATGAGAATTAGATGGAATTTATGTTCGTGAGATGCTGTATTATTAAATGTTCGTGTGCATTTAAATTCAGACAGGGTAACGACGCAGTCTTGTTAATATTAACGTTTTATTCATTCAGGTTCAGGTAATCCTGGGGAAGTACAGTCAAATAATGAAAATGATATTGCCCTTTCGTCTACTTTAAACAGACATTTTAATCCAAACCTGAAGAGTTAAACAAACTTTACTTTTCTGAAAAAGTCATGATATCGATTGATCACTGTAAAGGTTATCTGGAAGTGAAAAATGTGAGCTAAAATAACTTTCGAGAAGTTTAAGGGTGAGAATTCAAATTAATTTACGAAATTGAAAATAGCATTTTATCAAAATAATATCAACAGAATACATTAAACCTAAAATAGCCTACATTAGCTCCACTGTAGGCAAGACGATATAGCCTAAGAATTATGTTAGTGGTTATTCCGCTCTCTGTCTATAACATTAAAGATTCCGTGGGAAGTTTATGAATCCACACGCAACCCACTACCGACCGAAGACGGATAACAACTTACCCAACAAAGGCCACTTTGCTTTTGGCGAAATCTGACCCTTGGAACGTGACCCGGGGTGATCGATTTGAGGAGAGATGTCGACTTTCATTTGGTGTTCTGTTGAATTAGAAAACGAGAAGGGCCACGCGCGGGACCCGAGAAGGCTCGTTCTCTGCCAGCCCCGCAAGGACTTCTGCCAACCTCGAGGAGCGTGGCTCAGCTGCTCTCCATTAGCGTGTGAGGGCGTCTGTCACACTTGCCCGCGCCTCCCGGTCAGAAATCCTGCTGCCGCCAGGATGTCAAAAGTGAAACTTATCCACTAAGAAACTATTGCAGTTTCATTCAAATATAATGGCCATCACATATTATTGGCTCAAATATTTGTAAGAAAAGAAGAAAGTCCAGAGGACGATCCAACACCAACAATGCAAATTGAAGCCCAGTTAACTGAATCTCGCACAATATCAATAGCCTAGCACTTGATAGGCTATCAATACTTACACTAGACAAGACACAATAATTTATTATTAAAAATAACACACACCTGTCATTCATTAAACTAAAATCTGTGGTAGCCTTCTCTGTGCTGTAGCCTAAATAATGATATTCCAGCTAGGCTATGCATTTTTATGTTGTCATTTATGCCATAGGATAATAACATAGGATACAGTAGCTAATTATTCATTTTCTGCATCGTGACACAATTATGTTCACTTCTAAGAGTATATCAAACAAATGAAAAATTACTTAATTGTGAAGAAATAAAAATGTTTTAATTTGAAGGAAACCCCCTCTATTCATTCAAATGAAGAATATAACTCTGGACATTTAAATGTCAGGTTTCGCTGACTTTTCCTAAATGTAGCCTAGTTGCAAAACAAACCTTTTTTATGTAGGCCTAGAATCACAAGTCTGAACATTTTGCTGGCCCATTATGACATTGGATAGATTAATACATTTCCCCTTCATTTGTTTCCTAAAATTAAGAACGACCCACCCGCACAAAAATGTTGTTTTAAATTGTTTATTAAATGTAACTAAATGATGTACATATCTTTTTTAATTGACCACCCCCTCTGCGGTTTAAAGCAATTATATGTCGCTTCCAGTTTTCATTGCTTCAAATTTGAGACATCTTAATCCAAATTATTTATAATATTTCAACGGGAAAATTATGTAAAGAATTTGCGCATGGTGAGCTAAATAGGTTCATTGTTCGCGTTTTTAAACAACATAGTATTCCTCCTGCGGCATTTTATTTGACAGCAATTGGGAGACATGCGTATAATTATTCTGCGTCACCAACAACAGTTTTACTGAATTTCAATACCATTATCTGTACTTTCATGAAATATTATTTTCATGACTATAATTGGTGCTGAAAGGCCATTTGCCGGCTCAGCCCATTCAAAGCACAATTCCAGTTTTGGGAGGTGTGATCTTGTCCAATCAATATGTTGTTGTCCAATCAAGACAATTTATCAAACACTTAGATGATACATTGAAATTGTATAGGAGAAAAAATATTCATACATGTAGCAATCTTATAATTCCAAATTAACTGGTTTGGTATGTTGCCTATACACATTTCTCTCATTCTGAGTTCTGAGGAATGTAGCCTAGCCTATGCTGTTACCCCCCTCGTTTATATATTACATTGGACAAATCATTAATTGAAAGTAGAGACTGCCTGGAACGACTTTAAAACATTGACTAACTGCAAATCATGTTGCTCTTGCAGGTTACTGGCCTACTAATACCCAGGATAAAATGATACACATTGCAGCTAGGTGGCGCTCTAGACTTCCTTATTATTCTGCCTACCGAAGGAGGGCAAGGTTGCTTAAAGGAAACTCCTCGAATTTTAAGAAGACATGTATTGTTGCTTTCCACATTGTTGTGATGATATTCATCTTCTGGGCTGAGTAGGAAGAAAAGTAAACAAGGGATAGGCCTAGGCCAACAAGCATTAGACTCTCTCTCTCTCGCTCTCTCTCTGTCTAGCCTATCTCTCTCTCTCTCTCTCTTATGATTGGCCTGTTTATGTGTTCCTGATAACTTAGCGATCTTTAGGCTACCAAAGCCTTTTTGGTAATGCTTTTTCAAATGTTGGTTTTAAGTATGAACATCGCGACTTAAAGGCAATTTACTCTTGTCAATGTGAAGGCCTGCGTCTTAATTGGCTTCTGCGTTTAAGTAATCATGAGGAGAAGGTCCCGTTCGTAGAAATGGCAACATAAACATGATCTCTCATAGCACCAAACACACCTTATCTCACTCAGCCGCTATATCTTGTTAAGCTGGTTTTCAGTCCTCGTAAAAACTCCACATCAAAGGCTTACTCTCACCGGCAGACATGCGCTAATGTAAGCCGCACATAAATTAAATGGCCTTTGCGTCCCCTCACACATGCAAAGGGCAGAAAATGTTTGTCGGTGTCAATGCGAGCGATATATCCACAAGGTGTGAACATGGCCAATTGGGCGAACAAACACTGAGTAGCCTACCGGGCTTACCCTACTGTAATTCATAAAAAGGTCGTTATTTATGACCTCGTCAATCAACTGTGGAAAAGATCCGGACACGTGTCGTTTGTCGGAAAGCATACATCTATGTCAAGTCCCGGTGATAATTACGGGATATCAAAAAGAGAAACGCGAAGCACCCTGTAATGCCTGATGAATTGTCACACCAGATTTCTTTGAGCCTGACTATTTTGAAATATTTATGATCTCGTAATAAACCCGAGGGGTAAAATATGTTTTAGATCTAGCTGCACCTCGGCTATGTGTCCAATGGCAAAGACAGAAAAAAGTCTTGTTTTTCAAGGACTGGAATATGTACGAGCTCACATTAAATCTGCAATTTGTCTCGTAAACAGGTCGTATTTCATGTGTTCTGCTTTAACAAGTAATCAACTGGCCTCAATGGGTGTAGAAATATTTTTGGTTCTCAAAACTATCAGCAGGTGGCGCTCCAATCAATGTAGCTTTACCCTGTTGTAAACAAGAGTCATACTACAGAACAAAGCCCTGCTAGCCTTCAACTTTGAATTGGTTTTACTCAGGCTATTTTTCAGAGAACCTATAAATAGATCTCAGCGGAGATTGAAAATCTCATTAGACTAGGCTACACCCTGAAACACTATGTATTGCTAATAGATAAAGAGATAAGATAAAAGATAGAGTTTTATGCAGATAGCATCTGCTTTGATTAATTGCATGTCATATGCTAACTTATGGGCGTTTACATTTATGTTCAATGTTTGTCTACATTTAAAAGCTATACTACGTTATAAAAAGATTATGATTGGTAAACAAACAAGCAAAAAATGATATAGCACCATTTCAGGTCATCAATTAATCACCCATAGGCTACAAAATGTTACAGAAAACAAAACTTAAACTGTTAGGCTACAACAACAACAACTGCAGTCTATTATTATTATTATTATTATTATATCGACCATGTCTTTTAAATGTATTAGGGTTTTTTTTCGAATTCATAAACCCTAATTCATAATAACCCTAATAACCCGAATTCATAGACTGTAGCCTAGCCTACTTTTATTCTTTTTCGGCTTCTCTTCAAAGATCGGATGTCTGACTGTTGAGACCAAATAAAAGAATCAAAGGGTGTACAGATAATGCATAACAGTAGCCCACTTTCCCCCCACAGATTGATATTTTTTTTGGTCTATCGAATTAACAAATTCATTTAGACACACATTTTACACGTGTGTGTGTGTGTGTGTGTGTTTTTTTTATTTCTTTACATTTTAAATAGGCTAGAGTCTGACATTATTTCTCTTCATATCTTGTTGACATATACTAAAGCGACACCTAAACAGCGACGCAAGGGTGTTACACAGTAGACTATGCACTCCTCAGCGGAAACAGATCCCGCTTTAATTAGGTGCGCGTGAGAAATGAGTGCTGAAACCTGGTGCTCCGTTACCGCGCGTTCGACTGGCCATCATCTCTTTTCCCCCTGCACGTGACCCATGCCCCCCCCTGTCCATATATGAAATTGTGGCGAAGTCCGAACTTTTTACACAGTTTCGTTTTAATTAAATTAAATGTATGCACTAGTTTGTATAATAATTACGAAACTAGAATTACATAGACCTATCCTTATCGAAATCTTAACAATTCACCTAATTTGTAGATACCTCAATAGGCATACTCTGTGGTCCACAAAGTGTGGACACCTGCTGGGAGAATGTTCAGATGTGCTGGATGAGTATCTTCCTATATGTCAGTTTGCACAAAATCTGAATTACAGCCCCCTGTCTGTCTCTCTCTCTCTCTGTCTGTTTGTTTGTGTGTATATATTGTTTTGGCCACAGTCTTGCTGGCTCCTCTGTGTCTAAGGAAGCCACTTGGTCTCAGGGGTCTGTTTGATCTGGATGGATTTGTCCATAGTGTGTCTTGACTTGAGGGGCACAGTGTTTTGTATGGTATAATCTTTGTGGGTTTCCTATTTTTGTTGTCATTAGGTGTCTTTGGGTGCATGAACATGCACATGTTCACTTGCATACTGTAGTCTGTATTTAACTATGCATACGTCTCTCTCTCTCTTTCTCTCTCTCTCTCTCTCTCTCTCTCTCACACACACACACACACACACACACACACACACACACACACACACACACACACACACACACACACACACACACACACACACACACATACACACACACACACACACACACACACACAGAGACAGTTTGTGTATGAGACTGTACATACGTGTGCCTATGAATGCGGGTGAGTGCGGGTGTGTGTGTGTGTGTGTGTGTGTGTGTGTGTGTGTGTGTGTGTGTGTGATTGTTGATGGATGTTGCGGTGCAGGTTACACAGGCGTAGTCCACAGAGCTCCTCAAAATAACAAACACACAGATGAGTGATGATGAGGATGATGCTCTTCAAAAGACAGACCTCCCTGTAGACATACACACTCCACACAGATGCACAAACTCCATGCTCACATTAACGCACACATATACGTGCACACACACACACACACACACACACACACACACGCATGCAAAGCCGCACATTCAGTTTCTCACTCATGCTTTGTCTACCACTCTGCTTGCTCCTTCTCTATAGTCTGATTCACTGCCCTCTAGGAAGTGCTTTAGGGGAAAAGCATATATATCATATATAAGCATATATAGATGCGTATGTGTGTGTATATATATATATATATATATATATATATATATATATATATGTATGTGTGTGTATATATATATGTACACACACACTCACATACACACACGCATAGAGGTAGATTTGCTCTTAGGTCAGAGTTCACTCTCATTTTTTAGCCAGTGGGAGTGAGAGGTCAGATGATGGTCTCTCTCTCTCTCTCTCTCTCTCTCTCTCTGTGTGCATGCCTGTGTGGGTGTAAAGGCAAATAATTAGGTGTTCATGGTATTTAACATAGAAGCCTTCTGCTGGCTGCCAACTAGACAAAGTGTTTGTCTGTGTCTGTATGTGTGTATGTTTTTGTATGTTTGTGTGTGTGTGTGTGTGTGTGTGGGCGAAGAGAGAGAGAGAGAGGAGGGAGGGAGGGAGGTGGGGGTGTTTTTTTTTAATTTTTATTCTGTATGCATGTATATTTCTGAAAGTGGCTTTAAATGGCTAGGATATTTCTCCCTGTTGATATGCAAGTGTGTGTGTGTGTGTGTGTGTGTGTGTGTGTGTGTGTGTGTGTGTGTGTGTGTTTTTTTTTATGTGTAGTGTTTTGAATTTGACCGCAGTTTGACCTCCCCTTGGTGCCCCCTCACCTCCCCTTCACCCCTCCTCTGCCCTCTCTCCTCATCCTTCACTCCTCCTGCCCCTTCTCTCTCTGTCTCTCTTTCTCTCTTTCTTTCTCTCTTTCTCTCTCCCTTCCTCTCTCTCTTTTTTCTCTCCCTCTCTCTCTCTCTCTCTCTCCTTTTACAGAGAGACTGCCAAAGCATCCCCTGCTAGCTGACTGTCTTGATTTGTATTTTTGCTGCCTCATACAGTATAGTCCCATAGTAAGCATTGTCAACGTTTACTTACATGTACACAGTAACTCTTAACACAGTACATTTTCTCTGTGTGTATTTGACATTTGCACTTTTGATTTTACTATGCTTTATTTCATATTCACAAAAACATGAAAAGCAGAAAATAAATGCAGAGCCATTAAATTGTCTGTTAAAAGAAACAGCAAAATCAATTTAGCAAATGTTTCACATTGATCATAACTCAATGTGAAAGGACAGCATGCATCAGCCTCTCTGATTGTTTAATTGAAAGGAAGGTGGGATGTGATTGGTTGAATTGGTGTGCACACACTCCTGATCATGTACATGTGCATGGTTGAACAAGTTGCCAAGAGACACACACTCACACACACTCACAAACACATTCCTTGCTACTGTAGATAAAACACATGGAGCTTCTCTGATCAAAAACTTCACTGAAGGTTGATGTCTTATGGGTGACATAACCATGTCATAAACACCAAAACAGGTATCCATTTATTACATATGGCATTTTATGTTTTATTTTTTGGGGGCTTTTTTGCCTTGAAGAGACTGACAGGAGGTGAGTGGGAGAGAGAGATGGGGTGGGATCGGGAAATGACTCAGGTCAGACTCGGACCCGGGTCCCCGTGGACACTTGGACCCACGTGTGGTACGGGCGCTGTAGCCAAAGCGCCCCTGAGATTTGATGTTTTAATGAAATATCAGTGTTTGATTGTAGTAACTCTGAGGTAACTGTGCTTATAGTGGTTGATGCTATGATTGATAGTGACTGGGAGCTGTTATTAAACGTTATGTACACGTACACTCTCTCACACACACACACACACACACACACACACACACACACACACACACACACACACATACACACATGCATTTCTGACCTTTTTATGACTCTTTGTCACCCAGCCATGA
>NC_063194.1:4393843-4401343 GCF_017589495.1 Alosa alosa
GTGTGTGTGTGTTGAATGGGCATAACTGGGTGCAGTTGAGAGTGGGGTGTGTACAGTGGGGTTACTGAGAGGCCACTCTTCCTCTGACTCTGTCTCTGTGTCTGTGTCTTTCTCTGTAGGCTGTCGGCCCCATGATGAATGAGGGGTGTGGAACTCAAGGTGTTACACACACCCGGCCACCTAATACTCGCATCAAATCCCTTCACACCCTCTCACACTGGTTAAGGCTATACACATACACACATGCACACACACACACACACTCTCACACACACACATGCACACACACACACACGCACACACATGCGCACACACACACACACACACACACACACACACACACACACACACACACACACACACATGCACACACACACACACACACACACATATGCCACGTGCAAACACAGGCAAGCACATGTATATGCACACACACACACACACAGGTACAGTAGGACACAGAATGATAGACTGCATGCAAGCACACACACACACACACACACACACACACACACACACACACACACACACACACACACACTTACTCATTCATATGAACTTTATAGTTTATATCTGTTAGCACAGTGAGGGAGACGGCAGACACCTGTTTCCTTCTTTTTTCTTTCTTTTTGTTCTGCTGAAATGCATATACTGTATGTGTGCCTGTGTGTGTGAGTATGTGTATGTGTGTGTGAGAGAGAGAGGGAAAGAGGGAGAGAGAGGGAGAGTTTGAATGTGATAGGCATACCTCTGGTAGTGTCAAGAATGTTGTCCATATGGGATGAGGAGAAGCAGCCAAAAGGATTCGTCTCCCTCTTTCTCTCTTCCTTCCTTTTTTGCTTCATCCCTCTACCCTTTTCTTTTTGTTCCATCTCTTCTGTCTTTTCTCTTTGATTTATGTCCTGTGCCTCATTCAGCCCTGCTCATGAACCCGGATCAGGTCTAAAGCCCTGTGTGTGTGTGTATGTGTGTGTGTGTGTGTGTGTTTGTGTAGATGGATGCGTGTGTGTGTGTGTGTGTGTGTGTGTGAGTGAGTGTGAGTTTGGATGTATGCGTCTATGTGTGTGTGTGTGTGTGTGTATGTACAGTATGCGTGCATGTGTGTATGTGTGTGTGAGAGTGTGGATGTATGCGTGTGTGTGTATGTGTGTGTGTGTGTGTGTGTGTGTGTGTATGTACAGTATGCGTGCATGTGTGTGTGTGTGTGAGAGAGTGTGGATGTGTGCGTGTGTATGCATGTGGGCAGCATATGATCGGCCATTGTAGCAATCTGACTATCAGGAAGGAAAGGATGCATAATTCACCTAGCAGAACATACTCAGTGCTGCTGTGGCATGGCTGTAAACACACACACACACACACACACACACACACACACACACACACACACACACACACACACACACACACACATGCACACACACAAACACACACACTCACACACGCAAAGACACACACACACACGTGTGCACAGACACACATACACACACACACACACACACACACACACACACACACACACACACACACACACACACACATTGATGCATCATATTTACACACACTTAAAATAATGTGGCTATGAAACACATTACAATACATTTTATTACAGTATAAAACAGGAAGAGTAAACACTACTATGGGAAACACATGATGGTGTGACAGTGAGGTTGGAGATCTCAGACGAAGGACACCACCTTGCAGACACACACCAGTGGAGTGATGACCTGTCAGCAAGCAGGCATTTGATTGGCTGTTGTGTTGGCCTAGCAGATGGGCGCAGGTTTTTGTCTCTTATTAGAGCTGCAGCACTCCTGCTTAAGAGCCATCGATTCTGTTATCAGTGTCACACATATGGACTGCTGATACAGCTCAGGGCTTGGACTCTCTGTCTGGCTGTTCTCTCTCTCTCTCTCTCTCATGCTCTCTGCCTTTGTCTCTGTGTGTGTGTGTGTGTGTGTGTGTGTGTGTGTGTGTGTGTGTGTGTGTGTGTGTGTGTTTGACAGAGAAAGGGTGAATGGGATGATTACCAAGTCACACACACACACACACACACACACACACACACACACACACACACACACACACACACACACACACACACACACCCACACAAACCACAAACACTTCTGACTGGTATTTATTTCCGAATCCCAATGAGAAATTGATATGCATGATACATATACATTTTCAGCGTAGTTGCATCAGTACTGTACAAGGACAGATAGACTGAAAAACATAAACATTAAATCTGTTGGCTATGTTGGGACACCTCTAAGGCCGCTATCCTGCTTATCCCCCAGTTAGTTGCTACTCGTGTACAGTATATAGGCACTAGTCATGCGTTTATTGCTGACAGAGGAAACATGCAGTTCAGTTTAAAAAGATGCCCACTTTTTTCTGTTTATTGTACTACTACTTTCTTTGATTACTGTTTATTCCACTGTTTCTAAACCTGCCTCCTAGTTCAACTGTTGTTTATGGTTGTTATTAGCTTGACGTGGTCATACTCAAATACTAGTCAAAATATGAGTCTGATACTGCTCCATTGGAATGTGATTATGGGGCGTGTTTCAATCGAACCTTCCTTCCTCTCCACAATTGCTTTAACATTGTTTTCTGGTCGTTTTTTAAAGTTATTGCACTGTCAATATCTTCTACAACAGACGCAATGGTGAAATCTAAATGTCTACCTTCTAGCAACAGCGTTTTTGTTAGGGAGAACCGGGATGAATGAAACACTTGTCAATCAATGCAACCTACATCTGTCCTCTGTCCTCTTACAATAATTCAGTATATCAATACAGTGAATTACAGTACAGTACCAGCCCATCAGAAAATAGTATTTCTTGTCTGTGGGGATAATTAAAGTGAAAACAGACAGCAATATCATGAAAATACTGAAAACCATGGAAATACTGTATCTTAGTGACATACTATCATGATTGAATAAAACGGATTTTGTCTGTGTGGAATAGCTCAGCCTTCGCTCCCTTTCTGTGAAGAACACATCAAAATTGACATTTAATTGAGAGTGCATCCCTCATCCTCCAGCATTTATTGTCTGATGTTGTGTTCCCAATCTGAGCAGAAACACAGTCTAGTTCCTTACACTTGTGCGGATAAACCTACCCATACACACAGTACAGCTCATGTACTGTACCTCTTTGCTGGTGCAAACATTTGATGGCTTTATATTTAAATCGTTTGTTTAATATGCATCTTTGTTTAATCCACCAGATAGATTGCTCTTTCTTATCTGATGTGGGTAGGCTAAGTAATTAGTGCTGTGACAGGTATCCACAAAGGAACACAAAAGCCCTGTATGAGGCATGCTGGTCCTTGAATACAAAAGACATGTTTACACAGAATAAATAATGCCACTAGTTTATCTGATACACAGACAATACTGTATATACATATGCATGGGAACTTGATGGTAATTCTGATACCACAAATGAATGACGACCCAGTCAGGAAATGGTAGGAAAAATCAAGAGCAGAGTTTTATTTTCAGTGCTGCGCATCAAGGAAGTGACAGCATTGCCTAACATAAAGATCCACCAGCTGCTCTAACTAAACAAGCCTAGTCTAAACAAAATAGTCAGGGTTTAAGTATCTGTCCAGGTTACCGAGAGATGCCGTTTGTCCTCCCAGCCTATGTTCCAAACTACTGGCTGCAGGAATTATGAAGAGAGATAGACACATAGACGGACACGGACAGACAGACAGACAGACAGATGGATAAACAGACAGACAGACAGACAGATAGA
The DNA here is from genome assembly GCF_017589495.1 of Alosa alosa. Classification (NCBI taxonomy): domain Eukaryota; kingdom Metazoa; phylum Chordata; class Actinopteri; order Clupeiformes; family Clupeidae; genus Alosa; species Alosa alosa. The sequence continues at coordinate 4,397,617 of NC_063194.1, forward strand.
TAGATAGACAGATAGATAGATACTGTAGATAGATGCAAACACATTGCTAATGTTTCACTTCCGTGATGGTATGTAAAGGATATAAAATTGAAATAACCCTGAAGAGAATCTACAGTTGTCATTAGAGCATTAAGGCAGCAAATGTTTGAGTGCAATCATGGCCTCTGCAAAATGAATGTTGATCCATAACCATGAAAACTGTCGCTGTGTCTTTCATTACTTCCCTGTAATGTAGTTTACAAATGCACAGCAGTCAAAAAGCGCATACACACAGTTATTCATTATCAACATCTTTCTCTCATATTCACTTCACTCTCGCTTGCTGGCAACACAGTACTTCCAAATATTTATAGTCACAATAATTCTAGATTTTTATAAGGAATGATAGTGTGAGCCATACTGCAATGAATGAACACAAGAAATCAGGAGCAAGGTTAAAAGGCTCCATTTGTCATAAGCACATGAAAGAGTGTTTCTTTTTATGTTAAATTCAGAAATGATTAATTAGAATGTTAGAAGCTTATTCAGTGTGCATTAACAAAACAAAAACAACAAAGTGTTCTCACTTGCTTTGTCAAGACATTTTTTGGTAACTGGTGGGAACATATTAAGCTAAAGTTTGGGTGTGAAGACATGAACTCTCTTTGAAGAGTTTGCTGGTGTTGGCAGTTTACTGTTTTATGCTTTATGAATAATGAGGCAAATGTGTGAACAAATGGCATGGGAAATTTATCCTCTAAACTATGTAGTGTTGGGAAACTTCACTAGCTGAACGAATAGTTCAGCATTAATATGATTAATAATACTAAAAAGATACATTTTACAGTAAGATATACTTTTGCACAGGACTACACAGGACTAAAGACAAAAAATAAACAAAATAATTTAATCTTGTTTGTAAACATTAACAGAACTGTGTGTACTACATAAAGAGAATATGCTGTTCTCAATCTCAATTCTCAATCATGCAAAACAAATTTGCATTGATTAATCCTCATACTCTGTATGTATGTTTGGGTGTGCAAATCCTGTCATGATTATATATATATATATATATATATATATATATATATGTGTGTGTGTGTGTGTGTGTGTGTGTGTGTGTGTGTGTGTGTGTGTGTGTGTGTGTGTGTGTGTGTCTATGTTCTATTTCTCTCTGTACCTTTGTCAAGATGATTATATGGGTAGGGTTGTGTGAATAATCATACAAGTGGATTATGTGTGTACAACATAAACACAAACATCCTATTGGACATACATACACACACACACACACACACACACACACACACACATGGCCTCTGTGTGTGTGTGTGTGTGTGTGTATGTGTGTGTGCGTGTGTCTGCACGTGCATGCTTGCGTTTATAACTCCTTGAATAGGCTAGTGGCTGAAAAATGATGTTAACCCCCAAGCCCCCTCCCCTCCTCCCCCACACCCTGTGATGCTGTGACCAGAACTTCACCTCAGCCCCCTCCTCTCTCTTTCCTCTCTTGTGCTCTCCCCTTCCCTCACTCTCTCCGTCTCACTGCCTCACTCCCTCTCTCCCTCTCTCCTGCTATCTCTTCCCTTTACCTCCCCCCTATCGCTCTATCACTCTCGACTAACCCCCTTCTCTCTCTGCCCTGCCCCTCTCTCTTCTCTCACTCACTTATTTCTCTGGCACATCTGTAGGAGCTATGTTTGAGTAAGTAGGGCATCAGAAGGCATGACTGGTCAGATCAAGGAGCATCGCCTCCTTTCTATCTCCCTCGACTTTGACTCTCACACACACACACACACTCAGAGAGATAGAGAGAGAGACAGAGAGAGAGAGGCTGGAGACAGACTAAATGGAGGGCAGAGGAAGGCCTGGCAGAGCCTTGCATTTGGAGGGAAGCTCCTTTAGTGAGTCTTGGACTTATGGAAGGAGTTGACATTTCTGTGGGTAAATCTGAGAGGAATTTCTGTGGGGTAAATCTGAGAGGAATTTCTGTGGGCTAAATCTAAGAGGAATTTCAGCCAGGTATTCCTGTGGAGTGCTTTGATCGCCACAGCTGTCGCTGTCGACCGCCTGCTCTCACTGTCGCCTTTATTGGCTTTGCTCCCAGTAGATGCAATTCAACAGAACACGCAGTACATACCAGCTGAGAGTGGACAGTGTGTGTCTGCGTGGGTCTGCATATGAAGCTGTGTGTGTGTGTGTGTGTGTGTGTGTGTGTGTGTGTGTGTGTGTGTGTCTCTGTGTGTGTCTCTGTGTGTGTGTGTGTGTGTGTGTGTGTGTCTGCAAAATAGGCTAGTGGCTGAAAAATGATGTTAACCCCAAGCCCCCTCCCCTCCCCCACACCCTGTGATGCTGTGACCAGAACTTCCTCAGCCCCTCCTCTCTCTTTCCTCTCTTGTGCTCTCCCCTTCCCTCACTCTCTCCGTCTCACTGCCTCACTCCCTCTCTCCCTCTCTCCTGCTATCTCTTCCCTTTACCTCCCCCTATCGCTCTATCACTCTCGACTAACCCCCCTTCTCTCTCTCTCTCTCTCCCCTCTCTCTCTTTCTCTCTCTCCCCTTCTCTCTCACTTATTTCTCTGGCACATCTGTAGGAGCTATGTTTGAGTAAGTAGGGCATCAGAAGGGCATGACTGGGTCAGATCAAGGAGCATCGCTCTCCTTTCTATCTCCCTCGACTTTGACTCTCACACACACACACACACTCAGAGAGATAGAGAGAGAGACAGAGAGAGAGAGGCTGGAGACAGACTAAATGGAGGGCAGAGGAAGGCCTGGCAGAGCCTTGCATTTGGAGGGAAGCTCCTTTAGTGAGTCTTGGACTTATGGAAGGAGTTGGACATTTCTGTGGGGTAAATCTGAGAGGAATTTCTGTGGGGTAAATCTGAGAGGAATTTCTGTGGGCTAAATCTAAGAGGAATTTCAGCCAGGTATTCCTGTGGAGTGCTTTGATCGCCACAGCTGTCGCTGTCGACCGCCTGCTCTCACTGTCGTCTTTATTGGCTTCTTGCTCCCAGTAGATGCAATTCAACAGAACACGCAGTACATACCAGCTGAGAGTGGACAGTGTGTGTCTGCGTGGGTCTGCATATGAAGCTGTGTGTGTGTGTGTGTGTGTGTGTGTGTGTGTGTGTGTGTGTGTGTGTGTCTCTCTGTGTGTGTCTCTGTGTGTGTGTGTGTGTGTGTGTGTGTGTGTCTGCAAATGGTAACTGTGAGTTTGTCTGTATATTTGTGTGTGTTGTGTGTGTCACATAACCTCTGTATCATTGAGTATGTATATGCGTATGTGTGTATGCTCTTTGTATGTCTGTGTGTGTGTGTGTGTGTGTGTGTGTGTGTGTGTGAAGGGGGGTTTCAGGGGCCACTTCCTGCTGTTTATGAGTAGACAGGAAGTGCATTTTTCAGCAGGTTGACAGGCCAGAGCCCTCCTCCCCATTGTCAGCTCACACACACACACACACACACACACACACACACTTTCCCTTCTACCTGACACACCCCACATCCTGACTTACATGGGAATTATACACATGCACACACATGTTAAACTGTAAACACTGAGATTGTAATATCTTATATATTACTTATGTTGTCTATATATACTGAAAATATGCCTGTGAATGTGATTACATCTCTAAATGCAAACACGCAGTTGTAATATCCATGTTCTGGAATGGTGAGCTGCAAACATAACCAGACTGCATAGTCTGTCTCCTGAGATTAATTGACAGGCAGCAAAAGTCTGT
>NC_063194.1:4406343-4413843 GCF_017589495.1 Alosa alosa
ACCAGCTGGAGGCACAGTGAGCGTGAGAGGAAGAACAAGGAGGGCAAAAGACAAATGGAGAGAGAGAGAGAGAAGGAGATGAGAGAGAGAAGGAGATGAGAGAGAGAGAGAGAGAAGGAGATGAGAGAGAGAGAGAAGGAGATGTAGGATGTGAAGGCAATGAGATAGGAAGTCTTTGAGCGTGTGTGTGTGTGTGTGTGTGTGTGTGTGTGTGTGTATGTGTACATGCGCATGACTAGATTTCTGAGTACATATGTGTACTTCTGTCTATGTATGTGACCATGCATAGATACATATTGTGTGTGTGTGTGTGTGTGTGTGTGTGTGTATGTGTGTGTGTGTGTGTGTGTGTGTGTGTGTGTGTGTGATGAAGAGAAACGACTAAAGGAGGTGTCAGTAACAGCAGCAGCCCCTCTGCCTGCGGGGAACACTCTGAACTTTTGAACTCACGGTGGAGGGCTGGGCACCCCCACATGAGAGAAAGAGCACCCCATTCCCCTCCCTCCATCTCTTTCTCTCTCTCTCTCTCTCTCTTTTCTCCCTCTCTTTCTCTCTCCCTCTATTGCTTTCTATGCATCTCTCATTTTCTCTCTGCTGTTTCTCGTCTATCTCTCGGTTTCCATGATTCTCTTGCTTACTCTGCCTTTATACTCTCTATCTCTCTCTCTCTATCTCTCTATCTCTCTGTGTCTCTTCTTTTGTGCTTCTTTCTCTCTGTCATTCTTTCTCTGTCTCTGTTTCTATCCATCTCTTGCTTTCTATCTGGCTTTTCTATCTCTTTCTCACACTCATACACACACCCCTCGTTTTCAATTCATTAAGGCAGGGGGGTATTGAGAGGAGAAGTGGGTGTGTGTGGGGGGGCACAGAAGGGAGGAGTGTCATCAAAAACGCACAAGTCATTTAGTACGCTCTGTGCTCCTTGCAAATGGACCCTACCTTCAGATGCTTATTGGATATACGCTCGAGTGCACCCATATGAATATTAATCTAAGACACACTCTCTCTCTCTCCCTCTCTGCCTGTCCCGTTCTGCTCTCTCTCTCTCTCCCCTTTTCCTGCCAACTCATTCTCTCTCTTTTCTCACGTAGAAGCTTCAGTAGTTAGGCTGAAAGGATAAAACAAATATGCAAAGAATGAAACTGCATATTACAAATGAACATGTCATAAAACGAGAGACAGAGAGAGAGAGAGAGAGAGAGAGAGAGAGAGAGAGAGAGAGAGAAGGCAGTATGAACATTAAAAAAGATGGGGCATCCTTGTACAATGTTTCAACATCCAAACATCCAAACATAAGGAAGTTGCCAATGTCATAGTAAGTGCACATTCTGCCATTTGTTCTTAAAAATATTTTAGAGCAATTTTGACGGTAAAAATTATGAATAATCTTTAATCAAAAGTAAACTCAAGGATAAAGTGCAGCACATTATTGCAGGCATGTCACCCTTTCTGTCTCACACACAGACAGCACATAGCCATATTTAACATCAGTGCAGTGCAGTCCCATAATACATTTCATCACATATCCAATGCCACAGTGTTCTGTAATAGGTCATAGCTTGACTAACAATTAAAATCACAGAAATGTTTTTAACAATGCGTCTGCTTAATTTAACAGATGGCAAACCTCAGCTTTCCAGACACTGGCTGAGATTTCGATTCTCCTCTCTCTGCTGTGTGTGAGGAAATGTGATGGTGTCCCATTTCTTTAAACATACTTTTTTTCCCCACTGATAGTCCTGAATGCATAACAGCTGGGCGGTCTAACGGTCTGTAATGAGGGCGTTCTGCTCGCCTCATGATTATTTTGGTGAAACAGTGGAGTTCCAGCAATTCTGACTTCAGTGTTCAATTTTCTCCCCGAGAGCTGAATTAAACAGCATGCTGATGGGCTGACAAAGGCCCCTTTTCTCTCGCGCTCCTCCTCGTTATCGATGAATTGTTCGTCCCTCACTCAAAGAGAATGACAAGCTCGTTAATTTCACATGTTGGAGGAAATTTGGTAACTGCAATTTGGAGGGGGTATTAAGAGGTGGCTTTGGGATGCCTGCTATTTTGGGAGGTCCTCTTTTTTTGTTCTTTAATGGAATTAGAAACATCATTTAGGCAAAATGAGTGAGTGAGTATTATCATTCAGAGTCCTGGAAAGCTTTGAGAAAAAAGACCTATGTATTGACCATCATTCTCAAAATGTAGTGCTTGAGAATATGAGTGTAAAGTTAATAGCATTTGCTGTAATTTGAACACGCGCGCGCGCGCGCGCACACACACACACACACACACACACACACACACACACACACACACACACACACAGAGACACAAACACACACACAACCAGTTTTTCCTGTGTGCTTAGTATAGAGTAATGTGACATCAGCTGCTTTGCTCATATCTCTCTATATGAAGCCACACTACACATGTGTGTCAGTCACATTAATGATTCAATCCATTTGGCAGATGCACTGAATACCCAGCATCTACTGGGCTAAAACAGGCAAGACACAGTCAGATTAATCCACACAATACACCAGTATTGATTTTGAAATTAATTTAGTACCGAATAAACACTGCAATGACTTGTGATCACCCTTTAGATTGGATCAATCTAATAATATATAGAGAATATCTAACAATTTGTACAGAAATCATTTCATTACAATGACAGGATTTCTGCATACGATTACAGATGATCCCCATTCTTCTGTCAAATCTACATTAATGTACCCATTCAACAGACAGAACTGCAGCCTACTTAGGGTTATAGCTGAATTATGATGGTTCCCCGTGGCACTGTGTGCACTTTTGCTACAAGTATAAATCATGCATAAGGTCATGTGATTTATCTTTTTTTTTTCAAAAACTGAGATGTCAGTAGGTTTTGCAAAAAAAAAAAACGTAATATTTCTTGTCATCTCATCTGCATTGTTTTTGCCCGCCTCAACATTATTGTTATTTGATAGTATAAACATTTTGACGTAGACCTGAAGACTTTGTAGCCTATTGCTCTCATTCCTGCAGTTCTTTTTCACCAAATAATTTCACATTAATGTCCTCTTTCCAGTAACAGAGCTCCCAACGATACCCACTGGCATCCTCCAAGGGTTATTTAAGCTTAAGCTAACTGGCTCCTTTCTCTCGCTAATGGCTTAGTCGCTTTCAAGGACTTCTGTTATAAATGTGCCTGCTGGACAACAGCCAAGGGAAAGAAAACAAATGAAAAAGCCAAATACGAGGGACTTCTCCGGCGCTTGCTTGCCTCGAAAGCAATTACACAACGGAGAAGTCTGGACCAGGAGTAATTTTAGCCAGAGCCGCACACTGTCAGATGAGTTCCTCCACGCACTCCCTGCGCTGGTCCTCATAATCGTCTGTTTTGGTTGACGACGCACCGGTGCTACACGACGGGAAATGCACATTCCGTCTCGATAGCGGGCGAGATTGAATGCCCCCCAAGAGTGAGATAACCGCGTTGACGGCTGCCAGAGCGAACACGTAGCGTGACTGCCAGAGCTCCTTGGCTATTAGTCACCGTGTCGTTTTGGAGCAAGAGGCCGGCCAGAGCCATTAAAAACAATCAAGAAATGTAACCTGCATTAGCATAACATCCTCCAACGACCGACGTAGTTAGCCATTATGCTTATTATCGTTATTTTTATTATTCCACATTATGACACATGACATAAAGTTAGATAAGGAATAACCACCTACGCTGAGCTTCCTATGCATTGTTGAATGAGAAGGAGGCAGGTAAGTGAGGAGAGAAAGGGCAGTGTGAAAGAAGAGAGAGAGAGGGATAGAGGGATAGACAGACAGAGGGAGAGAGAAATTAATTTTGAAAAGAAAAAAGCTTGAAATACTACAAAAAAGGTGACACCACTACTTTGAGCAGGTTTGGTTGTAGTTCTGTAAACTTAACTTTTGGAAATATGGACTGCCAAGGGAGAGTTGAGACTATCTGAGTTTTAAAAACGGCCATCATTTGGTCTATCAGAGATCCCTTTTTAAAAATGTTTGCTAATTTTTTTTTCACCAGCAACATTTGTAGTGGATAAAGATATGGAGTGGACTATGGAGTATGTAGTGGACAAATGAGGAGGTCAGTGATTGTTCCATACAAGCCTTGGGAGCGTAATGGCTATATGGTCTGAAATAAGACTGACATTCATCTCAGTAGTTACTCGGGGTCCAAGTTGCGATGTGAAAAATCTCCAAGTTACTAATAAGCTCTGTGAATCAGTGCAACAGTGAAAATGAGACTTTTCAATTTGGCCTTCCATGTGGCAAAGTACCAAGCACTGCATAAATGATTGAGCCATTTGCTGTGGAGAGAAAGAGAGAGAGAAAGAGAGAAACAGAGAGAATGGAAAATGAAAGTGTGTTTGGCCAGAGTTTTACACTGAGGATTTGATGATTAGGAAGGGTGTCCAATGGGCTCTTGGAGTGTGATGGGAAGTATCTAGTGCTTCATTCTCCCGCCATAACATCCCACTGTGTATGTGTGTGTGTGTGTGTGTGTGTGTTTGTGTGTGCGTGTGTGCGTGTGTGTGTGAAAGAGAGAGAGGAAAAGAAAGAGCCTTTTAGCACTGTGTGGTCTCGTTTATTGTATTATTTTATGATTCTCACAGAACTGAGAAAGAGATAGGCAGACAGGCAGAGAGAGAGAGAGAGCGTTCCATTAAAGGACAGTCAGACAGACACACTGCTGACAAACGCGAAGAGGGTGGTCCAGGTCCTGTCGGCTCCTGTCCCCTCAGACTGGGTCCATCGTGTGTGTGTGTGTGTGTGTGTGTGGGTGTGTGTGTGTGTGGGAGGGGGCATTACACTAAATCCTCATTGATGGAGCAAAGCCATGTGCTTCTCTTGGCTTCTCTTTCTGTTGTGAAGGGAGTTATATTCTTCCCTGGGGGTCAAAGTCACACACACACACACATGCCCACATACTCTTATACATTAAACTATATATCTTATTTCATATGAATTGACAAATACTAAGAAAAATACATATTGTCACATATTGTTACATGTCAGACTACGAGAGCTGAGAATACTGAGCACCAGTGTTGGTAGTATTGGCGTTTAAGTATAACGGCGCTACTAACAGAGTTACTTTTTTCAGTAACGAGTAATCTAATTGATTACACTTCCCATTTTGTCAAAAATGCTGTCGTGTTACTATTTGAAGCTGTTTTTTCATCAGACCAACTAGATCTCTGAGTCGAGAGGCAAAGTAGCTTACTGTTCTTTCTTGGTTAGTGGCATAAATGCTGACGATTGGTTGAGGTTGAGTAAAATTTCATGGTAAGCCAATCACAGGTAGAGTTGGGTGGGTGTTCAAAAGCACGCATAGTTTAAAACACAAGCGTGTCAGTCAAGCGAGAGACAGGTAGGCGATCCCAAATAATCCAAAAGTAACCTTCTGTAAATGGAAGTAAAGCAATTACTTTTCCCTCCAAGAAATTAAAGGAACAAATGCAATCGTGAAATGCACATTATGCCCTGGGCAAAAGTGCCTGTCCACGTCTGTGTCAAGCAACGTTAGCCTAATTCAAACTTACACAAACATCTTTCAACGTTGCATGCTTTCACGAAATTAGAGGCTAAGATCACCGAAGGAGAAAGAGACAGTGCCACAACACCTGAAGCTTGATTTTAAGCCCCCACCAGACGTTTTGTCTAAGACCGAACTGAGTTAGTTATGTAGTGGAGGATATGCTGCCATTATCTACATGAGTCAAACTCATTCAGGGCACTAGTTGCCAAAATACCTGTCAGAAGAGAGGTAGCCCTACCGTGTAGAAAAATGTTTTCGAATTATATAGACGCCCAATAGGCTACTCAAATGAATGTGGAGCTCAAACAAACGTTATTTGTATCAATCCACTATATAAACATAATATCTAGGCTACATACATGGCATTTGATTGGAGGCAACTTTGTCCCACAGCAACATTGACATTTTTAGATTTGTGTACAATAATGTATTGTATTAAGTGTACATTTCATTACAATATTCATATTTATCATAGATAATTGAACATGCACATGTATTTTAAGTTCCATTAAAGAGGGGTGGAGGTGGGGTCACATTTGAGCATTTAATAATGTATTTGAAAGTAACTTTAAAAAGTTGGTAACTGAATGACTAATTTAGTTACTTTTTGGAAGAAGTAACTAGTAACTGTAACAACACTGCTGAGCACACAGTGCAAATAAAACCAGGCATATTAGGATAAATATGGTGCACTTTCACAACGTTCACACACACATACACACACACACACACACACACACACACACACTCAAAACACACACACCAGGCATATTAGGATAAATATGGTACAGTTTGACAGTCATTCACACACAAAACACACAGACGAGGCATATCAGGGTTAATATGGTGCAATGATGTTGAAATTGCATGTTCAAATGCTGTGCGTTGGCATCTACAGATATTATGTAACAACACCCACATTCTCCCAAATACACACACACACTTTCCCTCTCTCTCTCTCTCTCTCTCTGTCTCAGTCATACACTTCCTGTATCAACTTATAGCCAATGTATATCCCTTTGGCCACACACTGCTGTCATCACAAGCACACCGGATGGGCCCCTCATGGATAGGCAGCAATGTAGTGTTGTGGGGTTTGCTAAGATGAGCACATCGGCGTGCTGTGGAGCAGAACATATATCAGATGCTAAGCTATGTGTTGGCGTGCTCGTGTGTGTTTGTGTGTGTGTGTGTGTGAGTGTGTTTGTGTGTGTGTGTGTGTGTGTGTGTGTGTTAGAGAGAAAGAGGGTGTGTGTGTGCATGTGTGTGAGTGTGTGTGATTGTTAGAGAGGGAGAGTACGGGTGGTTCTGGTCTTTGATATGGCACACTAAGCCGGCCACCAACAAGGTGCAGACAGGCCTGAGAGTTTGTCCCGTCACCTGATATGAGCTGTCCAACAGCGGAAGACAAATGCCCAGCCGCCCAATGTCGCCCCACACAAAAGTGTTCTCACAGTGCTTTGCTGGAGAAAATGGGCCATTAATGTATAATTACGTCTTTACCCTTTATCCAAGAAGACCACAACGACAAAATATAAAAACAGTTTTGTGAAGTGTTAAATATCAGCAAATAACAATTTACTGGAGCCATGGACAACATGCTTGGTCCGATGTGGTAAAACGTATATTACTGTATCAAACATTTGAAATACTTTTATTTGTCATCAAGCAAATTCAGAGGAGAACAAAACTTCTTTGATGAACACAAAATGAAAATCCCAATTGCAACAATTTGTTCCTGAAAGAGGTTCATTGAAAGAGGGGAAAGATCTGTCCTCTAATAATGATGGGTTATATTTCATTTCATACACATGCTGTTTTATCACTATTAAACGGTTCCACACCCACAGCCACAGTGATTACATAAAAATATACTGTGATCTCTCGGCGGTGTAGCAGACTTTTCTAATTACCACTGGACCCTGGGTGACAACGCCGTTTATTTT
>NC_063194.1:4418843-4443843 GCF_017589495.1 Alosa alosa
GGACATTTCAATGCTTGCAGTGAACATGATGACATCCCCCAAAAACTCCCACGGACACCCTCATGAACGTGCTGTGAACCTCTGAACTGAACTTGAACCGGTAGTATCACGGGCAGGTCAGGGTGTGCCCAGCAGGTCAACTTTGCCCCCCCCTTCATGGAGCAATCTTAGGGCCATATGAAGACCCCAGGCGACATTGCCCCTTATGAAGAGGGCAGATTGTCAATGCTGGCCCGCCAACCTCAGGCGCCCTGGCCTCAAAGGCAGCCGAGGTGCGCTGCGGAGAAAAGGGCCATGGAAGTGGGAAAGTCTCGCTGATGTGTTTAGCGTCAATTGAATTGATCCCTGACGGGGAAACAACAGAACAGGGTCATGCACTGGTGTGGTCATCATATTCATACCAGATCAGAAGGGCTTTTTTTCCTCAAGAGGTCAAGAGAGGGGGTCATTTTTCCTAATACACCCCCCCGCGCCCCTGGCAACCAACCCTTACTTTTTTTCTTTTTTGTCTTTCTTAGTTATCACTCGTTCACTCACACACTCCCTCTGGCTGATGTCGTTTAAAAACGAGACACCTTGGCTTTGAGGTTAAAAACGAGACACCTTGGCTTTGAGGTTAAATGGGAGCCGATCTGTCATTTAGGGAGGGATGTTGCTGAACACACATTGAACTCTGAACTCTATCTGCACTCGCTGTAATATTTGTGTGTGAGTATATTCTTATGTGTATGTGAGTGTGTGTGTGGGTGTGTGTGCCTGTGTGTATGAATTTACTGTATATGAGTCTGCGTATGTGCATACAAGTGTATGTTTGTGTGTTTGTGTGCATATGTGTGTGTGTGTGTGTGTATGTGTACATGTGCATATGTTAGAGCATTTGTTTGCATATGTATATATGTCAGATGATTAGAGAGGCGTAGATAGCCTCAATTCAGAATGTGTGAATGGTTGTGTATGTGGTAGTTGGTCACTAGCTAAACACAATTCACCCAGCTGTCCAGTGCATCCAATTGCATGTCCCTTTCATCACTCCAGCTGTGTTTGACTCTATAAGGGAGAGAGGGAGAGAGAGAGAGAGGGAGAGGGGAGAGAGAGAGAGAGAGAGAGAGAGAGTACAGGAATACAAAAGAAGAGTATAGAATGAAAGAGCGAATGACGGTTGAAAATGGGAAAGATGAACTCATGGCTTTGCCGGTGGGTGGCGCCGTTGGTCGCTCAAGTGATGACCCAGGACTAGTGTGTGTGTATGTGTGTGCGTGTGTGTGTTTGTAGGTGTGGATGGGGGGGGGAGCGCCTGCACAACCCTCACAACTGGCGTCAACGCAAATGAACCAAGGTTTGTGATAGGCCGAGAGTCTGTGTCACGCGGCACTGCACAAATAGAGCTGGGTGGAGCTACGCATGATGCAGCCATCGGCAACCAGGGTGGTAACAACATAAACCCCTCTCCCCCTTCTCTTCCTATAAGCAAAACACACACTCTCACACACACAAACACACATGCACACACATACACACACACACATACACGTACATCAACATACTTATTCAAATATACACACGTACACACGCACACACACACACACACACACAGATATATATGGACCACACAAACGATCCAGCTTAAAAAGGCCTTTGTGTTGACCTTTCCTTTATCAAACACTTAAGTCCTATTTAATTCCTACACTAAAGATGTATGAGTCTATCTCTTTCCCTCTTGGTGTGTGTGTGGCATGCATGCACGTGTGTCTGTGTGAACACGTGTGTGTATTTAGGTGGGGAGGGCTTTGTTCACTGGTATGTTGTGTCATTACACACTGCACAAAAAAGTGCCTAAAATGCCTGTATCTCCTTACGCACACATACACACACGCACATACACACACACACACACACGGATTATTGCAGAGATCAAGTAAACACCACCTGCCCAAACCCCTCTGCACTTGTGCTCTGACATGCACAAAACTTCCCAGCATCACCCATCCAAGTCCACACGGCAAAGGTGTGTCCAGCCGCTGCAATCAGCCAGAGAGCCTTGCATAACTCTCATGCACTGACTCATCATTACCTGTCCAATTGTCACTCTTATGCAAAATATCAGTTAAACTGGTATTAGGAGCACAGACAGTAGTCTGATGTATGTGTCTGCCATGATAAGATGACTCATCTCAAGAGGTGAGGGCCACTTGCTCTCCCTCGATGTCTGGGAAGTGGGAAGGTAATGGTCTCCTGTTGCATGCCTCCGGCTTTAGGAAACTGTCAATGGAAAGGCCGGCTAGAGAGATCACTGGGAATAAGGTGGTCACCTCAACTTGGGTTGTAACCTTTTGAATGACCCCTGCATGACCCCCAGCGGGACACACATGGTGAGGGTAAGCAAGCAGGTGCATGGTGGCCCATGGGAGTGAAGTGATGTGATAACTGGCCCACACCCTGGTGTCAGAGGTGGGAACCCATACAGTATGAGCAGGTGTTGCCTGAGCAGGTGAAGCCTGAGGGGAATAGACACACACAGTGGATTGGACACACACACACACACACACAGTGCAGCTTAAGGCTAGAGGGAGCACATGTGGGAGCACAACTTTGATGCTGATGGAAAAACCCTGATCGCCCTCTGGCCATGGGATCAAAGAGCTCAGGCCAGTTGACACTGTGGTCAAAGGTCAAGTAAGATCAAAAAACATATAGACCAGGTTACTTAGATACACGATGCCATCGAGTTACTACCTCTTCATCTCAAAACGGCATATATTGTGATACACAGACACTCACTCACACACTTAACTGCACATACACACACACAATGGCTTTCTGTTGAAGTATCAACAACATACATTATTTTGTGAAGGAGCTAACCAAGCATGAAAAAAAAAAACTGCTATACACACACACACACAATTACAGAGTTGTGTCTAATGACCATCATATGCCATCACAATGAAACCAACAAAATGTGACAACTACAATCACATCCACATACCGAGTCGCATGCATGAATGCACAAACATTCACAGAGATTTAGAAACATGCATTCGGTCCCATGTGACTTGTTTTAAAGTGAATCTTAGGGAGCTAAGATAATGAGCATGACATTGCAAGATCTTAGATCCCAGAGGGCCAATGGCTTGAGACCTCTGCTCTGATGTCAGCTGAAAGAATGTCACCTTCACTCAGTTCAGTCAGATCAGTTTGGTCTCGTCATATGTGTATCCCTGCACCGACACAATCATTTTTTCTCTCTCTTTCAAATTCAAAGGTGCTTTATTAGCATGACTGTTGGAAAAAGCCAGTGTTGCAAATGACACAGTAGTGTCACAAAATAAAGAAAATACAGCAAGAAAATACCCAAATACAGCGATGTGGGTATTAACATGTGAACACAAAATAAACAGTACTGGAAATAATAGTAGAATTATAGGTGTGGGGGGGGGGGGGGGGGGGGGTGAGTGTGAGTGTGTGTGTGGGGGTGTGTGAGTGTGTGTGTGTGTGTCTTACTCTCTTTCGCTCTCTTTTCTCTTTATTTTTTATCATTCCTTTCATTCTTGTTCTGATTACATAGTTGGTCTTTTCTTCAGTTAAATGATTTAATCATTGCTCTCTGATATGCTGAGTGTGTGAAATACATGACTTGTTTAATGTGTTGCTAATTTACAAGGCAAGGATAAGCCAAAAATAAATATGTTTATATGTACAGTGATTATGCATTTACACAAAGACTAACATCATTATTGTCAAATATGTTGTTTTGTCCAACTTTTGTTTAAAATCTGAAACTACAATCATTTTTACTATGGAATATATACAGGTCAGCCCAGGCCATCTATCCATTCACACACGCATGCAAGCACACACACACACACTCACTCGCAGTAGTATGCAAACACAGACAAATACATACAGTACAGCCATCTCATCTCCATAAGTTTTTTGGAGTCCTTGATGGCTGTGTCATTTTTCAGTAAATGTGTGTACATCGGTGTACATGTGTGTGTGTGTGTGCATGTATATGTGTGTGTATGTGTGTGTGTAAGCAGGCTCTGGGATTTGGGAGGTGTTGTGTCTCCAGGCCATGACTCCAAAGCCACGGGACACACTCAAGGCTACAGAGGAGGGAACCGACAGAGGGAGGGGATGAAAGAAAAAAGAGAGGAGAAGAGTGGAGTGGAGGAATAGAAGCAGGGGTGAAAGAGGGGGGGGCAAAGGCACATCTGCCCCAAAGTCAGCTCTGTTCAGGTGTGTGACGGCCCACTGATTTATGCCACCGCCACCCACCACAAGAACAGAGGGCTTGTCAGGGAAACAAGAGGTAGCAGGGGGAGGTGGACACGGGGAGAGAGAGAGAGAGAGAGAGAGAGAGAGAGAGAAACAAGAAGTAGCAGGGGGAGGTGGACATGGGGGGAGAGAGAGAGAGAAACACGAGGTAGCAGGAGGAGGTGGACATGGGGAGAGAGAGAGAGAAAAACAAGAGGTAACAGGGGGAGGTGGACATGGAGAGAGAGAGAGAGAAAAACAAGAGGTAACAGGGGGAGGTGGACATGGAGAGAGAGAGAGAAAAAACAAGAGGTAACAGGGGGAGGTGGACATGGGGAGAGAGAGAGAGAAAAACAAGAGGTAACAGGGGGAGGTGGACATGGGGAGAGAGAGTGATAGAGAGAGAGAGAAACAAAGGCAGAGAGAAGGAGATGAGACTATGAGTACAGTACGCAAGGGATGTTCCGTGAAAGATTAAATAATTAATGATATTGAATATCACACCCATCAGATTGTGGTTTGGATATTTACCCAGATCTTGTTGCAGATCTCTGGCTGTGGGAAGAGAAGGATGTAATGTAGCAATGGCTGAATGTGTGAATTATTATGTATGCATAAATATTGGAACAGAAGGGTAAAATAGGTCGATCCCTCAGCAGCAGAAACAGTAAATATAAATGCATGGATTGAACACCAACATACCCCAACAATATTATTGTTATTATTATTATTTCATATTATATAATAATAAATATTATGGTATAATATGTATAGATGTATAGTTAGATCACAATTAATTTACAGAAATATATATATTTAAATATGTAATTAGATCCAGTATACGTGTGTGTGCGTGTGTGTGTGTACACGCGCTTGCGTCCACATGATTGTCATCTATTGAAGATTTTATCAAGTAAAAATAAATACTGCAGAAAAAAATACCACCAGTAATTGCTTTGCAAATAAAAAATGGCAGGGCAGGTCCCAAGATACTTTAGATAAATATCGGTCATTGAAATTCCACATTTTAGCTGGAGGTATCTTTTTCTTTGATGCAGAGCCAAGAGCAACATGAATTTATGAAATGAATGACTTCAAAGAATGTGTAAGAAAACATAAATTGCAAACACCACTTTCTTCAACATAAACACACACACACACTCAAACCAACATTTCCGTGTAACACCACTTTTCGTCCCATCGGGTGTGACTTGTTGACATTGCATAATGCAAAGTCATCAGCCACCATTTATTTATTTTCGTGGTTTCCATAGTGATTGCACACCCTTTCCCACCCATGTACGTGAGAGCAGGTTCACCACCCCATCCCCTCTTTATAGTACATCAAAGCCGTCACACACCTGAGTCACTCTGCGTGCTTGTGTGTCTGTGTGTGTTTGTGTATTGCACATCCATATAAGAATCAATACATGTCTATGCTTGCAAGGATTTCTGTGTGTTTGTGCGTGTTTGTCCATGTTTGTCCATGTGTGTGTGTGTGTGTGCATGTAAATGTGTATGTGTGTGTTATTAGTGGTAGATTAATAGAATAAGTGGCTAATTAGGTGTTCTTGAATGGCACACATCTCTAAGAGGGGCCAGCAGT
Organism: Alosa alosa; assembly: GCF_017589495.1. Taxonomy (NCBI): domain Eukaryota; kingdom Metazoa; phylum Chordata; class Actinopteri; order Clupeiformes; family Clupeidae; genus Alosa; species Alosa alosa. Next base: position 4,424,707 of record NC_063194.1, read on the forward strand.
GCCAAGCTAAAAGCTTATTTACATTAGAACTGTTTTTCAGTCGCCTGTCTGACGTCCGTCTATTGTTGCACATACTGTAGAATTCCATCGGAATCAATGCAGCAATGTAGACTGGTAGCACTTTACGGGTGTATTACGTCCTTTAAAACGGGACAAGGGCGTATCTTCTGCGCTTCAAGGGCGTATCAATCTGCACTTCCGTTCAATTTTTAGAGTGAAGCGTACACATACAAAAACAAGTTGTTAAAGACAATGTCATGTCAGAGACGGATGCCGTGTAAATTGATTCGTTTATTTTTCACTCACGCCTCTCATTGGTGTAAATTCTACTTTGAGGTCAGAATTGGACCACTCGGTGCAGGAACCACCATGAAGTACAAACACACGTACACACACACACGCACACACACAGAACTCACCTATGGTGTCTGCAGATGTAATGGCGGCACATGGGCGGCCGACCAATCAGATGTCTAACGTGTCAGGGCCATGTGAGAGAGCAGCCTGGTCTGGTTTTCAGTTCTGGACTGGAATCCTCCTCCCCTCCTCTCTTTTCTTACACACACACACACACACACACATTTTCAGCACACCATTCTCATCTCCTCTCCTCTGGTCTCTCTTGTCCCACTTCCTGTCTTTTGTCTGAGGCGTTGGATTTACCTCTTCTTCATCATGAACCACACGCCAAAGGTTCTGTTGCATGTTCGGAGAGCACAGTTTAGGTCTCGCTGAAAAGGCAGTGTGTAAAATTGACACCGGACAAAAATCTAGGGCGTCACCTTAAGCAGTACATTAAGGAAAGATTAAAGAAACGTCACGTAGACCAGTGCTATCGTCACAGCCAGACAGAGTTTCACGCTGTTAGCATTTTACAAAGAACATACCCCTTAAAAAGGAAAAAAAAAAGCTGTTCAATTTCAGGTTTAATGTGACTGTTTTGCAAATTACAGATCATGTAATGTTTGTGCCTCCATGCTATTGGGTTTCACATAAAGTGTAATAGAACCCTGGTCCCAAAGGAGCATGGGATATCTCAGATGTGATTTAGGCGTTATGTCTAATGGACTATGCTGTTACGAGTGAGACTGTCATTTTTGCATTTCTCACGGGGTAAACATCTTACTGCATACTACCCATAAAATATGAATAAATAAAATGAATACATACATAGACAACACATCTCAATTTGCTATAATTAAAATAACATTATTGTGCAATGTGGTGTGCTGAATAGGATAGATATATGCCCTTTGCTAACCCTGTGTGTATTGACATAAACACAATGGGCCTTGAAATGGCTCTATTGACTAACCTAGAGACACAGAGAGCGAAAGAACCTGGGATGAGTTTCTGTCTCTGTTAGACCACTAGGGAGAGCTCTCCAGCGCTCTGCAGCCAAAATATAGCCCTTTGGCCACCATTTGCTGACTCCTCCCCAAAACACACACACGCACACACTCCTCCACATACACACATACATTCCCCCAAACACACACACACAGAAGTACACAGACAGACACACTCACACACACACAGACACATACTTACGTACACAGCCTGAAGGATTGACCCCAAGAGGTCTGTTCTTCCGGTAGTCATGGTGACCATCGCTAGGCCAGGTGAGTGAGAAGACAGATGATGTCACACACACATCCATAACTCAGAGGAGATGAGTCAGAATCAAAGATCTCATACTGCGAGAGAGAGTGTGTGTGTGTGTGTCTGTCTGTGTGTGTGAATTCTGAAAAAGTTACCTGTTACTTACTCTTGATGGATGGTTAGGCCCTGGGCTGTACCAGGTGCATGTGTGTTTAAGTGTGTGTGTGTGTGTGTGTGTGTGTGTGTGTGTGTGTGTAAAGCTATATACTGTATGTATTTTTCTGTTTGTGTCCTCACATGCATGAAAAAAAAACATAAATGTGTATAGCATATGCAAAAGTGAGTGCACTACAAGAAGAAGAAATGGTGTTAAAGTGAGTCAGAGACAGAGTGTGACAGAGAGTCAGCAGCATTGACAGAGAGCAAGTGACAGAGAGAGAGCAAGAGCGAGAGAGAGAGAGGATGGAGCAGTTGCTGTCGCTGTGGTAGGTGTTTGGCCTGAAGCTTTCTCTGTCTCTCCCGTTCTGCGGTCTTCACACATGACACCGGACACAGCGGATGTGCTCCTCTGGGGCTCCGGGTGAAGATCTTATCCAGACAGAGATGGATGAGGGCCCAGCCGTGCTGGCTGCCCACCGGCTGGTACAGTAAACCCACCCAGGAGAGAGGGAGAGACACTCCACTCAGAAGGATGGATGGGTTCAGAAATAGAAAGAGATGGAGAGACTTCATGAGGACTGAGCTCAAACAGAGTGAAAGAATGCGAGAGAGAGAGAGATGAAGTAATATAAATGATGAAAGTGTAATGCAATGGCTTCCAGGTAGTATAGGAAATGTAATTCTACATGTGTCCTGTGGGGGCAGTATGGCATCAAAGCACACCATAACAGTCACATAAAAGCAAAGAGGAAACCAACCTCACTCAACATACACCGTGGCATCATAAATATTTATATATGTATATATTTACATACATATATTATAATGTAAATATATATATATATATATATATATATATATATATATATAATTATGTATCTATTCTCCTTTCAAATAATAACATATAAAAGTCCATGGCTTACTTGTAGGGCGAAGTCATTATCTGAAAACACTTCCTGGGCATTCGTTCTCTGAATCCTTGGTGGAAGTGGATGCCGTAGAGAATGAGGTGTAAAATGGAGGGATTTGTGTGTAAAATGAGGGGGCATATCACACGTGTTTCTGTTTAATACTCACTCTTCATGGAGGGATTTCTCTCTCACTCTCATTCTCTCTCTCCATTTCATTCTCTCTCTCTCTCTTGCTCTCTCTCTAAGGTTGGTCTGGGTCGGAGTGTTAATGTGCAGCTCAGAGGGACCAGCTCAGGGGCATTCAGCAGGCTTTTAAAAGCCCAGCTGTTTGAAGGGCTCACATGTGTGCACAGTAAATAGCATTTGCACTGCAATCAAATCAGTCTGCTGGGTCAACAAGCCCCCCTTGAAGAGCTACTGTTCCAAACACATATATATATATATAATTTGAGTATAGATACATGCAACATAGATGCAACATACACATTCACACAAATCCATGGCCACTCCTAAACACAGGCCATACACTCCTAAACACAATTTCACACACACACATAGATATTTATATATAATTACACACACACAAGCAGCGCACATACGCAAAAATACACACATGCACGCACACACGTTAAAATATACAAATGCCATACACAGTCACGCACACTGTTCTCACTGAGTTCATTCCCATTCTAGCCTGTTGAGATCTGCCGTAGTGTTTTTAAAACAAACACGGTCTCGTTTCGGCACATAAACTCCCCTTCCACTCCATAAACTTCACCATGGCCTTTAGCAACACATCTGAGAGAGGAAACCAATGGAAAGGATGAATAGAGACATGGAGGGAGTGGTGGGAGGAAGAGAAGAAAGCAGGATGAAAAAATAAAGGAGAGAGGAGAAGACACTGATTAATGAGGCATTTCATGCGAGGTCTTCACATCATTCCTTTAGCTCCTGTCCAATCGTACGTCTCCCGATCGCCTAGGTAAAAAAAAACAGTATTTTCACGTTTGTGGTTGTGAAAATGCCATGCTGTTGGAGACAGGAAGTACTTCCTGCATGGGAAGTTGCCAAGACAACGCTTCCATTATGTCACAGAAATCCCACTTTTAGATTTAAGGCCTTACCCTATCCGCTCGTAGGTTTTCAGGAATGACAGGGTCCCTCAGGCTGAAACGTGTTTGTGTTAAGGAGGCCAACGGCCCATTCCCTTCATAACATCACAACACACGGGTCTGGAACCAGGGAGGTAGGGGCCTACGGTCTGACAAAACTGCTGAATTACATAGCTGATGGTTCCTTATGGAACTCTACTGTATGAGGGTCCTGGCAAGGAGTAGGGGTCCTTCAAGCCACAAAGTTGCAATAAAACTCATGGAAAAGTTACAGGCCAAACTCAGAGCTTTAAATGGTTCTAATATCTAGAACAATTATGGAAAATCTGTGGAGACAAATGAGGCATTCTTTCATTGTCAAAGTGGGCCTAGCTGTACTTAGACCTGTCACATAGCAACACAGTACCACAGCCTTGCATCAAGTTTCTTCTCTCTGGGTGAAATAAGAGGCCAACAGGTCTTTTCGCCAGGGTAAGAAAAGTCAATGCATCAGTTATCCATCTGTTTGTCCAACCTTTTGTTACCTTTCTGTTAGCGGTCACCTAACCTTTCCTGCAAAGGTTAAAACAATCAAACACAAACCAAACAGCATCTGATGCATTAGTCTTCATGTGAACACTAGATGGTTCAGGTGAATGCTCTTTCTTTCTTGTACACACACAAATGCACACTTAAATATGTAAACAAGCAAAAACACAGAAACACACACACACACACACACTCAATGGGACTATGGCTTATGGATATATATTTTAAGCCCATTGATTTGAAAAGATTGAGGGAGGGCAGATGGAGAGCAAACACAGGGCAGGAGTGTAAGAGATTGCCCTACGGTCCGATTCAGCTGCCAATCACAGAGTGGCCAAGGGTTATGCAAACCAGCCCCGCCCAATTCCAATTCTCTCCTCAAACACACACACACACATACGTAAACACACAAATGCACGCACGCACACACACAGACACATAAGCGCAAACACATACACACACGCACACACACACACACATACACGCTGATGAAAACACACACACACACATATGCGCAAAGCCTGCTCTTTTACTTACAACCATGACAGCATTTGCAAACAGATAAGTGTAAACACACACAAGTCATGCATAGACACAAACACATACATGCACCAACTCATACCTATGCAAACACCCACACAATGCAATATCCTCAACGCATACTTAGGTTGCACACACACACACACATTCCAAGGCTGTATACATACATTCTCACCACAACTAATGGGGAACAGACAATTTGTTGGCTGAATACAAAAAAATTTATCAGTTCAATTACTGCATTTTATTCCACTGAATACATTCAGTCACATAATCCTATGGAATCATCTCTGCAGATAGGTAGCAACAATTTCAATTGTGTGTGTGTGTGCACGTGCTCTGTGAGTGCTTGTGCCTGGGCATGTTTAAACACTAAAGCGCGCGTGCCAAATCTCAAAGTCAGAGCCAAACTATAAATAAAAATGATCTCTTGCACAGAAGTCACATATGAAACCTCCACTACCGAGCTTCCTGGAAGACTTCCAATTAGATCCAGATTCGACTGGCCATCCGTCACACACACAACACTGGCACTCACCATTGGTTGTTGGGAATCGCTAAGCCTATGAGGCAGGAACTACAGAGACAGCAACTGCTTGTGTTGAGGCACAGTTCCTACCTCTGGCCAGAAGGGCGCAGTGCAGCGTGCAAGACCACCGGGCATCCCTATTCTTTTTAGTGGTTAACCGCTTCACTGCCAGAGACTATTGAAAATGAGGTAAATACTAACAGTACACAAAAAGTTACACACATTAGTGAAATTCTTTGAAAATACTGAAGGCTGCAGTGCTAATGTTTTAAGACTTTAATGATATTATTTCTTCCTGAGCTGAACTGGCTGTTAAAACTGATTTGTTGATAAAGCATCAAATCCTTTTGTATGAAACATGTTGTCTCCTGTTGCACTGTAACTATCTCAGCCTTTTGTTTAGTGTTAGCAATGTTGTTTTGAAACTATAATTTATTGGTTTTATCTTGTTTTATCTCAGTAGTAGTGTGTACTTGTAAATAAATCAGCCATTACTGCCATAAAGGCATGCTGCTCATAGAGGCATGAATAGTGAGCAGGCCTAGATGATAAGCTGGATAAGTGGTTTTACAACATGTGTGTGTGCACATATGAATACGCACACGCATACACACACAATTTTCCAAACACATTGTCACACTCAAAATATACACACATACACTGAACACACACACACACATTTACACAAACAAATTAATACAACCGCCGGCGTTCGGTGAGCAGTTGAGGCATCATGTCCAGTATGAGTGTGTGTGACCATGTGTGAACGTGTTTGACAGGCCCTTATCAGTGTTACTGGATGGCATGGACAGGAAGGATGAAACGCCGGAGATGCCACTTGACCACGGGGGTGAGAGAGAGATAGAAAGAGAGACTGGGGTCAGGTCAGACAGCGGTGCAGCGCCTCTGTCCTAATCTCCATACTTAAGTAGAGAGAGAGAGAGAGAGAGAGCAGGTAAGAACGTGTGCAAACTCCTGCTTCCTCAAATCCTCTTATCTAAAGCATAACACCAATGCACCCCATGCTGAATAATTACCGGTGTCATCCCAAGTTAAACCAACTCAATTTCTCTCCCACAACGCCAGCCATCCCTCCCCAGCTCCCCAAAGTAGCGCTCACCTCCGCCTGCTCTTTTTTTCTGTTTGTCTTTTTTTTAATTAATCAGTTGGTTTTTTGTTTAAATAGGGGGGAAATGGTGTATTAGAAGACGTGCGTAATGACTGCCATCAATTAATGGCCTCCGCTGGTTAAATACCTTTTTATCTTTGCTGAGGCACCCTGCCAGGACACTGGGTGGCATTTTAATGGGCACAGGGCCACCACTGAGGTTTGTGTGTGTATGAGTTTTGTGTGTGTGTGTGTGCACATGTTTGTCAGTGCCATATTGTGTGTGGGTGTGATTGCTGTATGGGGGAAGTAGAATTACATTTTATGTGTGTGTGTGTGTGTGTGTGTGTAGCAGTACAACCTCTTATGTATCTGTGTATACTATGTACTATGATTTATGCATGGTAGGCTTTGCATGTTTAGAATATTGGGTACATTGTCATGTACACACATGCCCATACTGTATGTGTGACCTTGAACAGAATATCCATATATGAATGTGTTTATCTACAGTAAAGGGTTTGAACAAGTGAACACAGGCTGTTTACATGTGACAGTAAATCCCTCTTAAGCTAATGCACACATTATGGACATGGCTCCCCTCCCTCCTTCAACAGATCCACACTCACAAGACCCATTTCATGGTCATGGCTGAAGTTCAACAGGCAGAGGAGTATCACGTTTGTGGTCTGATAACTGCACCTTAAGAGGTCACCTCCACCTTCCCCCTTAAAGTGCCTGTTTATTTTCTCTGCTCTGAGGAGGACCCTTACCTCAGAGCAGATATGGCGAGCCAGCCGACACACCCTCTTCTTTTCTTCTTGCTCTCCTTTCTTTCTTTCTTTCTTTTTCTGTCTCTCTTTTTCCTCCGACGTTGCTTCGGGCAAACACTCGACTGGCGCGATACCATCAACGTGTTCTGTTCCCATTCTTCAGCCTTATCAGCAGCTTGATTAGCCCTGAAATGAATTATGTCCGACTGCATAAACAAACGTCTCCCAGTTCCCAAAGTCATCATTCGTCTCGGGGGCTCCACCACGTGTCGTGTTTCCCTGGAAAGGACCCCGTCGCCGCGGGCAGACAGCTCAGACTGAGGGAGCGGGCCACGGAGCACCTCACCAGGGATATTTGCTAGGTAGAGGCACACCTAGACATACTCAGACACAAACACACACTCACACACACATGGATCCACAGACACACACACACATTGATGCACGGACACACACACACACACACACACACACATACACACATGGATGCATGCACACAAACACACAAACTCACACATATTTACCAACTCACACTCACAGACACACCCATACATACCCACAGGCATTGAAACAAAGACAACATAAAAATACTCCCAGACACATACGTATGCTCACTATTTACCTTACCTGTGTGTCTCTTTAAAAGTAATAACACTCCTTAAGGCAGACTCTTAATGGCTTCTTCATCCCACCTGACACACACAACTCACATAAATAGCAAAAGTGCTTAGCACACGTCTTTGAGTTTATAAATGAACTTCTCAAGTCTCAAGGGCAAAAAGAAACACCAAACATCAACAAAACAGATCGGCACTCATACACTGAACAAATATTTGGCCAATTATTTAATCACCGACCATCTCATATCTCTTTCGCAAGATACATGTTTTGCCTCCAAGCCATTAACCAACTATGCTCCAGAGCTGTTAGTGGTTGCCATATAATCAATAACGTGTCATTTAGGACCCATAGTCAAAAATGGCACTTTAAAAAGCCCTTGCAGAAGCCCTTAATTAATTATGGTCACGGTTCAGACAGTCAGACAGGGGGAATGTGTCCTGTCTGAGCTCTTTTGGCCACAGTGTCATGTAGTTCCATTGGCCTCGAGAACTATGGGAACTGTGGCTCTGAGGGTGGGATAAAACTGGACATTGTCATCTGTCTCAATGCCTATCAGCTGATTCTGGACCCGTTTCTGTCAGATTTATCTAACAATACTCAAGGTCCAAGAGGAGAGTATTTATACTCTAAATAAAGTATAATTCTTCATGGTTTCTCAAGGGTCTTATGCCGATCATTTGACCAACATATTTAAACCATACTTAGGTTCTTATTTAACAGCTGCTGTGTTAAAGCCAGGTGTGATTTACACCAGTGGAGGCTGATTTAGGAAGCGGCTTGAGATTTTAGAAACGCCCACTAGGGGCAGTGTGGGACAAAGTGTCACAGTCCATGAGCCACAAACCAAGTGAAGAGGGAGAGGAGGAGGAGCATGAGGAGTCCCCCACAAACAGCTTCAGAGAAGACTTGTCAGCCAGGCCAGAGTTACAGCCCCCAGGTTACACTAAACAAGACTAGGAAGATGGATAGAAGGAGAGAGAGAGACACACACACAGAATGAGAAGAGAGACAGAGCGAGAGAGAGAGAGACAGAGAGAGAGAGAGAGAGAAAAAATGATAGTAACACCAAGGCATGAAGAAGACAGATAGTGCCAGAGAGAGGGAGAGAGAGATACTCATAGCAACACTAAAGACATGAAAAAGATGAATGCTCTGGAGAGAGAGAGAGACAGAGAGAATCTCATACCACAGGCAGTTTAAATTTAGCTCCGGAGACAGTTTCCCAGACATTCCCATGTTTTTGGCAAACACTCCTCCTTTTCTCTTTTTTATCCTCTTGAATATATATATTTCTTATTTATTTTTCTTTATTTTCTATATTTTTCTATATTTCCACAGTGGCAGTGCTGACCTGATCTGACAGCAGGGTGAGTAGTGGTCCCTTCACCTGCTCCCTGATGGAATGGGTAAGCTTGTGTTTGCTACTGTATGTAAAACAGAGCGCGCCTTAGATGACCAAACCTCCTCTATCCAGACACCTGAATATCAGATCATCAGATCAGGTGTATGAGTGGAGCAAGAGAGAGAGAGAGTATAGAGATGTAATAGTACTGTACAGAAGCAGTTAGGAGATGGAGATGATGATGTGGGTGAGAGATGATGTGGGTGAGAGCGTCTGAGCTACTGTATGTCTGTATGTCCATAAAAAGCAGACCGGATGAGTGTGTCTAAGTTCTAGTGATTAATGGTACAAGGCCACGACCGTTCTCTCGCTACATGGGAACTCGTGTGGTCTCATAGGCATCATGTGTGTGTGTGTGTGTGTGTGTGTGTGTGTGTGTGTTTGAGTGAGGGGAATCCGCAAGCCACCATGGACACATCAACACGTCTCCCCGGGCTTCACTGACCAAACCTCCTCTGACCAGACAGACAGCAGGATATCTGACAAGTGTATGAGTGGGAATGAGAAGTGCGGTAAAAATTCACATGATGCATTCAAGTAATGGGATGCAATGATGCACACGTCCACTATGCTCTGAAAGGGACAGTTGTTCACTAAAAGCTTCTTGCATTATTGCATTTTCATTGGAGTTCATGGATTTTAGCAAAATGATAACCCAGATACTGTGCCTTCCAAAAGCACGCAGACAAAAAAAAATTAAAAACAGTTCTCCCCCATACACTCAATACTGCTTGGCTTCAATTCAATTCTATTCTACAGTATTATAGTTGAGACAGTCATTGATTCCGGACCTGTTGACACCCGTCTGTGGCCCAAGATCTAAACCGGATCAGTTCCGAACCCAGTTACAATGTTAACCGTGACATTAAGCGATGCAGCACTTCTCTTCAAGTGACCAGACTGTTGCAATCCAGTAAAAGACATTTATCATCACTCTCACTCCAACCTGCCAAAATCTACTCTTGGATCATGAGGTGGAATATGACTGTCACATCACCTCTTTTACAAAATGCCCCATTTCAACAACCCCTCCCACACACACAAACACACACACACACACACACACACACATACACACACACACACACACACACACACACACACACACACACACACACACACACACACACACAAATCTAGAACTGTAACATAAACTCTGGTTCACAGCTTGGTGACAAACCCCAAGACAAATAGCTTATACTTGCGAAGTCATAAAAGACCAAATGGCATCGTTTCCCAGATTGTTGCCTCACCCTCTCCATGACACTGCTGCTTGTGTGGGTTTGACAAAGCGTGGCATTTACAAAGAGATCAGACCAGACTACACTGAGATTAAAGTTATTTATTCAGACATGTGTAAGAATGCCATTCACTTGAAAGGTCAAGAATATCTGGGTCAATCCTTTTACACAATGGGCAGTGTTTTTGTGAGTCACCTGCAGTTTACTGTGCACATTATTCATTTAGGTTTCGCCTGTAATACACATTGAAAGTGTCTGAATTACAGATGTTAGATACAGAGATAGTTGATGTCCTGTACAATACCATTCCCAAATTTGGATAAACAAGTGAAAACAACCAAAATGTGTAATGTTTTATTCTCTGATACAGCCTGTGTGCTCTTGGGGTTTGGTCAGTACCGTATTTTCCGGACTATAAGTCGCTCCGGAGTATAAGTCGCATTAGTCAAAAAATGCGTCATGAACAGAAAAAAAAAAACATATATAAGTCGCACTGGACTATAAGTCACATTTATTTAGAAATGTATTTCACAAAATCCAAAAACAGAGACAATGTAACTGGACTATTGAGGCCAAAAAGATTAATGTTAATGAAGACGAAGAAGGAGTGAAGGCAGCCAAGAAGAAGACCGGATAGGCCTAAAGCAAAAGATTTACTGAAAGAAAATGGCATGTGGTACACCAAAATTTAGCTAAAATGTGGAGAATACAATGCAATTAAGCATTTTGGGCAATGTGGAGTCACAAGCTGGCAGCAGATTAAATGCTCACGAGAGAGAAAAAGATGGTTTTAAAAAGACGTGACCGAAGCAAGCCAGGCATAGGTCTATAGGCCCGAAAGTAATTGTAAAGCAATTTACAAACGATTCACTGAACAAAAATGCTGATATGGTACATGAAAATTTAGCTAAAAATGTGGAGAATGCAATGCAATCAAGCATTTTTGGCGATGTGGAGTGACAAGCCGGCAGCAGATTAAATGCCCACGAGAGAGAAAAAGATGCGTTTTTAAAAAGACTGCACAGACCGGTTTTAATAGGACGTGCAGACCAAAGCTGCAGTAAGCAGGTGATATTTAGAAATTTATTTCACAAAATCATCAAGAACAGACAGATGTAACTGGACACATAGAGGCCAAAAATATTGAGAATTCTACAGGGAATGTTAATGAAGACGAAGAAGTGAATAGTGGCAAGAGGCAAGCCGAAGGCAGAAGCGACAGCCTATAACGCGAGAGAACATGGATGTGTTCTCCATTTAAGGGAACGTTATAATTGATTGCGGACATGAACAGACAGATACAGACACGGAGCGCATAGTAGGCCTACTATCACTTTCTAGTGTGCGTATTCAGTACATGAAAGATAATTAGTAGCAAAACAGCAAATATTAGCCTACATGGCAGTGAGTTTTGTTTTCAAATGTTTTCATGCATGTCTAGATAACGGGTGAGGAATGTTTAGGCGACAGACTATCGTAAATCATCGCTGCTGTCTTTTTATTTAGGCTGCGCAAAGCACAGCACCTTTATTTGGGGCATGGCTTACTGTTTGATTATATTGCTAAATATCGGGACTGATGACCACTGAAATCTATGGGGTATTTGATGGTTCACTATTAAGTTTCATGTATAAAAGGGTGTTGGGATCTCCATCCGCTTATTGCTAGATAAGGCATCCGCTTTCATTTATTCATGGAACGTGTGTTGTGCTGAAATGGAAACCTTATTCAGCCTAAATTTAGTTATTTTTTTAATTATGCATGATTTACTCTTTTATAAAATTCCTAGGCTGATGCCTGGCAGCAACAATTGTGTTTAAATGTAGGTTACTGCTTCAGCCTCTGGCAAGCTCAGAAGGGGACGGCATGCAACTGGTAGCTTGAGGGCAACGTGTTGGAGACTCATGGTGTAAGACAATAACTTTTCATCGGCAACAATATTAAACCAACCAACAATATAAAATATTAAGAAGAGCTCTTTTATGAGTTAAATTGAAACAAAATTATTACTGGCCTTTATTTGTCCAAATCTGAGGCCCAAACAGAATCCTGGGCATAATTTGAAGATTTAGGTATGCACGTGTGTTTCAGGCATAGCGCAACCACTAATCTCTGACTGAAAGTGCACAGAACTTGTGCATTTGAGAGCGCTCTCTCGCGGCTAGACAGTAATGTTTCATGTAGGGTTTAAATGTTAATATGAATTAACATTTAAAAACATGTTCAATTATATATTTTATATATAAGTCGCACCTGACTATAAGTCGCAGGGCCAGCCAAACTATGAAAAAAAAGTGTGACTTATAGTCTGGAAAATACGGTACTAGGCCCATAAGTCAGGGAGGGTCTGTAGGAAGAGGTGTGCAAGAGTACAGTCGGTGTGTGTGTGTCTGTGTGTGTGTGTGAGAGTGTGTGTGTGTGTGTGTGCGCGCGTTGTGTGAGTGTGTGTGTGTGTGTGTGTGTGAGAGAGAGAGAGAGAGTGGTTAAACACCATGATGTTGATGGAATACCCTGGTAGTGACTCACACATGTGAAATGCATCTCGAGCTTTGATCTACAGCAAGTTGACACTATCATTTCACCATGCTCACAGCAGATGACATGCTCCCCGCAAGATATCAAAAGTCATATAAATGACTGAGGGCTTGTCGTGCATAAGTCATTCGCTCACTGAAAAAGGCATTAGCCCTTTATTAATGATAGAGAGTGCTGGTGTGAATGTGTGTATTTGTCTTGTACTGGCTGCTAATACCAAACAATAAATATTAACAGCAGCTCAGCAGATGGTAACAAGTCTATTAAGATATTAGCTCACAGTCAATGTAACTGGCAAGGGAGATAGAAACTGATGTGTAAAAACCATATATGTAAATGTAGTGTTAAGATGTGACTAGTCTGTGAAGACATGACGAGCAAGCGTAAGTGAGAGCTTAAAAGAACCTTTCATTGCTTTGATGGATTAGTTGCATGTTCCTCTCACTACAAGTCTAACTGAAAACTGTACTATGTTTGGTGTGAGTTAACCGTATAATTTACCCTGAAGTCGTAACATGAACTCACATTATATTTTCTCATAATTGCACTATAGAATTTCCAGAGATTTTGCCCAGTGTCTTGCAGAGTGCTATGTAGAATATTCGGTGGAATTTGTTTCTGCATGCGCACTGTGTAAATAAAATCTTTTTATTTATAAAAAAAGTTTTTTTTCCCTTCCTGAAGCTTTTCAGTCTTATATGACATACTTTAACAAATGAACAATGTCAAATGGCCCTGACAACGGCAGAGCTGTAGGCGTTATGGAAATGCCTTATGTAAACTATGGCATTACCCCCCATAGGCTGTTATTAGTGGCCAATCCTGCTCAAATAATGACTCTGTCCTTTCAGCGCCGCGCTTTCGTAAGTCCCTCTCTACAGTAGCGGTAATTACAGGTGTCACTCCAGCGAGACCTTTTTATTGGCACCGGCGGGGCTGATCTAACAGTGCCGACTTGGACTAGTCAGCACCGACTTAGCCTCAATTCTCCACCTTTCATTCTCCACAGCTTCACTTTGCAGGAGGTCAACGAGCTCTTCCAGCCTATTATTATCTGACAGTTGAAAGACATGTTGTGAATGAAGGAAAGCACATGGCTGCGGTGGGGGGTGAATAACTAAGAAAACAAACTTGAGATTTAAGAAAACAGGACTGATTTGTTTCCCCCCGCCTCTTGAATGAGACGCGCCCTGGTGACACACGGAGATCTGAGCGGTGGCGGTGCGTCCAGAGCCAACTCCTCAGGTGAACGGGGAGAGGAAGGAACAAAAGGCCGACCGAGGTGTGTTTGTGTACGTGGGCGCCGACACACACACACACACACACACACACACACACAGGCACACACGCACGCACACACACACACACACATGCACACACACTCACTCTCTTACACACACACACATGCATGCCAGACACACACACACACACACACACACACACACACACACACACACACACTCAGCTGGGCCAGAGGGAAGAGATGCCATTCAGTTTTGCTGTTGTCACCTCAGTGTGAAAGGCTCACACATTATTTTTCTTTCTCTCTTGTCTGTTTCATGCATTCAAGACAAGTGAGGAGAGTTACGTGGGCAGCTAGTGTTGACAGATGGCTTAATTAGTGCCATGATGTTGATTTGGGAACAGTGCCCTCAGTAGAATGGGGTGTGTTCCTGATCCTGAATACCCACATACCCACATGTGTGTGTGTGTGGGTATGTGTAAGATTTATGCATGTGTGTGTGTGCTTGTGCATACGTGTTTGTGTGTGTGTGTGTGTGTGTGTGTGTGTGTGTGTGTGTGTGTGTGTGTGTGTGTGTGTGTGTCCATGCCTATTTTTTATGTATATATGTGCATGGATGTGTTTGTGCATGTGCCATGCATGTTGTGTGTCCATAGCTGCTTTCAGACATAGGTGTAAGTCTGCATGTTCTGCGCATATCAAGCGGTTGGGCCGTATATCTGAACAACATAGCCGGACATTTGAGACTCCGAACTTAGTCGGCTCTAGCACTACTCCCCTCCTAGTGTTTCCGACAGATATTATGTAAATGAGCTCATGTCTGTACAAAGCGAAGAACATGCGAAGATTCTGTTCAACCACACGGAGATTCTGTCCATGTGAGTAGGTGTCATTCACACATAATATCCGCATATAAGCATCATATCTGAATCACCCGAAGGGTCGGACATCCGTTTGACAAAGATCCCCATAAACTGCGGAGGTCTGAAAGCAGCTCATGTCTCTCTCTCTCTCTGTGTGTGTGTGTGTGTGTGTGTGTGTGTGTGTGTGTGTGTGTGTGTGTGTGTGTGTGTGTGTGTGTGTGTGTGTGTGTGTGTGTGTGTGTGTGTGTGATCATATTAGAGAGCAGACATCTACCCATCTTCCCAAGGGTTCCCTTTCACTCCACTGAGGTTCCACCAAATGTCCATGTCCATGGTGATACTCGGTGTTAATCAATTTTGGTAAATCATGGTGATGGGTAGAGCCTTATTTCCTATGACCCAGCTGCTGAACACTATAATTGACTGCCATAGAGAGCTAATGTGTCTTATTTTGCTTGATGTCACATGTTATTGAACAGTGAGTGAACTAGTAAGCATACAGTGCACCATCAATGCATATTAATACTGTTTTTTTTCTATTATTGACTTGTTTGGGAGGTAGTGAGGTAATGATTGAGATGATGTATAGTCAGTTTGGTGTTATTGTAAAGTACAATTCTGCCACAGTGATAGAGTGCCACAGCGGGTTTAAGTTGCAGTGATGCTAGACTGGTTCTGTCTGGTCTGTTGCTTGAGCACTAGAGCAGCAGAGTTCGGTCCGATAGCCTTATAGTATGGATGTAAGACTCCAAATATGCTGGAGTTTAATGACTCAATATATCAAACTTGAGCATGCACAGTGACCTGTGGGAACTCAGAGGCTTGTTTGAAAATGTTGAACATGGTTTCATAATTTGAAAGAGGCTAGAGGTGATGGGGATGATTTCTTTTGAACAGATAGGTTCCCCATGAAGGGCCTCAGGAGTCTAAAACATCTAAAACATCCTCATTTAAAATGGCTGACATTCAAAAGTCAATGTATCATACATCAAGACCTTCTTTAGATCACAGAATTATGTCACTGTGATGCAGCAAAACTACTCCATTTTGTTTTGTTGACACGGTTCACATATTTGAAGAGACTGCACCTTGACCCTCACTGGAGGGCATGTTGTGTACTTCCTGTTGTGTGCGTGACTCTCTGCACCAGCAATGCACACTCTCTCTCTCTCTCTCTCTCTCTCTCTCTCTCTCTCTCTCTCTCTCTCTCTCTTTTCTGTCTCTCTCTTTCTGTCTCTCTTTCTCCCTCCCTCTCTCTCCCACGCAGCGTTCCATCCCACCTGACCCATTTTCGCTGTCTCCGTAGAGACACACTCCCCATGCTGCGATTCGCAGCTCTCTGAGATATGTGACGTGAGGGTGGCAGGAAGCCCATACTGTAAGCTCATAGGAGGCGGTTTGGGGGGGGGGGCTCATAGGAGGCAGGGTGTGTGTGTGTGTGTGTGCGTCGGAGGGGGGGGCCGCCCCTTGACTCTGAGCTTCTGGGCTTAGAAGGAGGTGGGGGCCTGTAGTGGAGTGTGGGTTGGGGGGGAGGGGTTGTACAGTGGAGAAAAATGCTGCAGGCTTATTCGCGGACAGCCGTTTTGTTTTCGTTCGCTGGACCAGCAGGACCCCTGAGTGATGTCAACCGAGTTTTGGCCCTGGTGAGTGTAATCTAACTATCGGTAAATGGAGTCTCTGCCTTACAGCTTTCAACAGGCCTGCTTCAGGTCAGAGTAAGAGGGAGAGAGAGGGAGGGATGTTAAACGGCACCATCAAGTGTGCTCGGTGGTGAAAAGGAGAGATATGAGGACGGTCAGCCATCTTGGATATGCACATTACTCCACGTGAACTCTTTGACCTACAGCACGTGGCCTGGTGTTTACCCCACAGAGAATTTCTCGCTGGAAAATTCTGGAGCATTCACTGCCTTGATACGTACGCAAATATACTGAACACACACTCACACAGACACACAGACACACACACACACACACACACACACACACACACACACACACACACACACACACACACACACACAAATACAAACGCACTCAGAGGAGGATCCTGTGTGTTTGCCTGCCTCTCACTCACACACATACTCAGTAGACCAGGCATGCTAAAAGAAAACACAAGCTCACACTGTTCAAGGAAGATTTCATATAAATGAACGCAACATGCACAATTTAAATGAATGCAACATGCACAATTTAAATGAATGCAATATGCACAATTTCTTACAATATACAAGACTGTTAGAACAGGCTTTGTAGAACAGGCACATATTCTAAAGCAGCCTTGACAAACTAAGAGTTCCACTTAAAAATAAATATATAATAATAATAATAATAATAATAATAATTTATATAAAAAATAACCCTATAAAACAGAACAGGTGTAAGACCACTGTCCATGCAGTGTGCAATACCAAGCACAGCTTTTAAATACCACAAATCAAATGTAAAATGTATTTCTGATTTAGAAAGTATTTCTGATTGAAATACAGCTCCGGCATCGTGATCCATCATGGATGATGAAAGACATGGGTCATGTGTGTTTAAATGGCTCTGTCAATGCTGTCATCTCAGATTGCACAGTACACACAGGTGCAGGGTGTGTGTGTGTATGAAAAGCGAGATTGTGTAACTGTGTGTGTGTGTGTGTGTGTGTGAGAGAGAGAGAGAGAGAGAGAGAGGGAGAGAGAGAGAGAGAGAGGGAGAGAGAGGGAGAGAGAGAGAGAGAGAGGGAGAGAGAGAGTCAATGTTTGAGCGTGAGAAAGAAAGAGAAAGAGTGAAAGAATATGTTGGTGGGTGGGGGTAAGGACAAAAAGGGAGTGTGTTTATGTGTGTGTGTGTGTGTGTGTGTGTGTGTGTGTGTGTCTGAGGTGGGGTGTTCAGAGGTTATGAGGAGGGGGATGGGCAGAGGGAGGTGCTATGTCCTGCTCTGGCCATTAGGGGGCAGTGCAGTGTGTAAGGTGGCTGAAGGCTCCAGAGGCAGCTCATGGTCAGATTTACGAGGCCCAGGAAAACACCGCGCTGACAAGGCAGATAGAGAGAGTGTTACAAACAATCACTCACTCAGACATGAATGTACACATAAACACACACACACACACACACACAAAGACACACACACACACATGAACACCAACAGCATGTGCCACACTGCAAACACACATACTTTATATGCATTCTCACTGTCAAATTCATCTACTTTGCACACATACTAATGCTCACACACACACACACACACACACACACACACACACACACACACACACACACACACACACACACACACACACACAAACAAACACACACACACACACACACACACACACACATGCAAACCCAAACTTCACATGACTACGCAAAACACACCTACACACCAAAACACACCTACACTACCTAAAAACATGGGAAGCTGGAGTGAAATAAACAGAAGCAATAAATATCCAGTAGATCCCCCTGAGTTCTACTCATCTCCATCATAAAGACGGCCCCTGGCCCATAAATCTGCTGAGGGGGCGCACAGTGACTTGTGGGGACACATGCCCATTCCATACTGCTTACCTTACCTGGGCTGCAATTACAGTGAAATACCAGCAGAAACCAAGCCAAATTATAGCAGTTGCTGCTTCAAACTGTGGTAATTTCCTTTCAAAAACAAACCCAGTATGAAGGCATTTATTACTGTGCAACAGCGCAGACAACCAAATAATATATGTGTGCCTATATAACTGCACTTAATGTAAGTAAAGTAGATGTATAACTGTTTGGCAAATATTGCTCTAAGACGTAAAGCAGTAATAATGGGCCCAAGCATAGCATCATGCATGGGTGCATTTAAGTATTTCTCACGTAATTTGTTGCGTTATTAGAAGAGCAGTAATTGCTTTCATTAATAAGCTGAGGTGTGGTCCCCATGAGACAGGGTTTTAATGTGTTTATGTGTGAGAGCTGCCCAGCACAGCGCACCACAGCGCAGC
>NC_063194.1:4448843-4451343 GCF_017589495.1 Alosa alosa
GTGTGTGTGAGAGGCGGGGGAGGGGGTTGCGTGCATGTATGTGTGTGTGTGTGTGTGTGTGTGTGTGTGTGTGTATGTGTGTGTGTTTGTGTGTGTGTGTGTGTGTGTGTGTGTGTGTGTGTGTGTGTGTGTGTGTGTTCAAACCCAAGTTTAGCTCCTCATCCTCCAGTCATCAGAGCCCCGTTCTGCACACAGTTCAAACGTTCCCCGATCTGACGCCTGTGACGGGAGCAGAGTCTGACAGAACCTCTCGCTTTGCCACTGAAAACATAATTAAACTTCGACAGTTTTACATCGTAGCTGATAGTCCCTTTTATTGGCGAGTAAAAAGGATAGTATTCATCATTCGGTTAAGGTGTCTGACGGGGGCTGATGGATTCAGAGGAGCTCCAGTCTAATTCTTCATTAAAGGTCGTTCTTCTTATTTCTTTTTTTCCCCCCAACCGTTCACACTCTGATCAACGAAGGAAAGGCAGAGGGCTGTACGGAGGTGGGGGGTGAGGGGAGGGGAGGGAGGTTAAGGGTGGGGGGACTGAGAGAGCCCAACAGACCTAATGGATCATAATTCAGAAGTCAAACTGGACATGATTATACCTGGCAATGGGGTGTGAGCAGATGTGTTTGAATGTGTGTGTGTGTGTGTGTGTGTGTGTGTGTGTGTTTGAATGTGTGTGTGTGTGTGTGTGTGTGTGAGAGAGAGAGAGAGAGAGAAAGAAAGAGAGAGACAGAAAGAAAAAGAGACAGCGCTGAATCGTACGCTGAATCTCATTTCTATGGTATAAAATTCACTTGACGTCAGAACAGCCACCAGCCTCAAGAACTGGCTGCCTGAAACGTTATGGCTGATGCCACTCTTGAGTCTCTACAAGAGCAGACAGACTTACAAGAGCGGATTAATCTCACCATAAACAAATCTATATTCACACTTAGAACTAAGGTTTTTGTTTCCTACAAATGAAATATACAACCCCTCTTATAATTCAATTCAGTTCCATCTTTATTTCACAGGAGGGTCCATAGCCTATAAAATGTTTAAGTACATACTCCTGGTAACTGGAGTATAAAATACTTAAACTACTATAAACTACATTGTTATGCCCTCCCTTGGTTAACATCAGTGAATATGTGACATAATTATAAAGATGTAGTTTATTAGCTTGGTTTCACCAGACTCACTTCGTTTCACTTCCTGAAGAAAGACAGGTTACTCTCCACTGGAAAATCTAATTGTATTGCAACTGTAATGGTTGTAAACTTTGTGTTAACTTATTGGTCCAGCCTAACCAATCACATTGATCAGGGATTCCTACGTTACTTCCTACTTCACCTAACCTCAACTGATAATAAGCCGCATCAGCAGTCAGGAGACTGCTTACCTTTGCGTATAAATTGACATATACTTCCAAATGCATTTTTTATGTTTGCAGGCGTTGCTACTACTGTTTACCGAGGCCACTTTCTATTTTGAAACTAATGTCATCCCTTCTCATCGCTGATTTGCCCCGCCATCCTAGTGGCTGAGGGAAACGTAAACACACTGAGAGGAGCCAGACTAGTATCTCAGTGAGATGGAAATGAGAGGAGATATTAGGCGGGTGGGGCCAGGCTAGTGGTTTATGTAAGGTCTCATAATTACATTGCACCAATGAGTATATCACCATCAATGTGTCACTAGCACCTCTTCTCCTCTACCACTCCTCTAAGTGCTGTCTACATTAGTAACCTGCAGCTCTCCAGCAAGTGCCAACAGAGGCAGTAGCATCTGCTAGCTCTGGAAATATGGTCACTGACCTTGTAGTGTTAGTAGTAGTAATAGTTTCTACTGTAGGAAAAACACTTGAGCAGGAGGAGGTAGGCGTGTTTGCAGTACAGTAGGGGAGAGTGGTAGCTCTGGTCCAGGGATAAGTCATTGTAAGGGCAGTCATAATAAACCTGTGGCCACTCACGAGGTGATTATAGCCCATGGAGACACTAAACGCTTGAGGATTTGCTGCCAGGGCCTCGACCGGCCCATAAACATAAAAGCTTAATGCACCTTTAAAGCGCAGCAGCACTAAAATAACACAGGAGAGTGTGTGTGTGTATGTGTGTGTGTGTGTGTGTGTGTGTGTGGCGTGTGTGTGTGTGTGTGTGTGTGTGTGTGTGTGTGTGTGTGTATTCTAAGCATAAACCTTATTTTAAATGTTCTGTTTTGGCAATGCAAAAAAATATTTGTCATGCTAATAAAGCTCACTTGAATTTAACTAAATTGAGAGAGTTGTGTATTGGTGTATAATGCTTGAGATAAGAATACTCAGACACACGCGCACACACACACACACACACACACACACACACACACACACACACACACATACTGTAAGAAAACACATGCTGTGTTTGCTTACACACCCTTCCACAAATACACTGATAACATGCTTTAACTTTAATAAAAGCCCATCTGTTAACTTCTACAGGGAGGTTCATTCCTGAAGTGGAACCTAGTGTTTAATCACTGTTG
>NC_063194.1:4458843-4461343 GCF_017589495.1 Alosa alosa
AGTACAGGAGTAGAGGAGAGGACAATGATGGACGAGAGAAGAAGAGAAGAAGAGATGAGAGTAAAGGAGAAGAGAGTGCTAAAGAGCAAAGGGGAGGAGAGTGATAAAGAGTAGAATGGAGAAAAAGGTGAAGAGAAGAAGAAAGGAGAAGAGTGGAGGAGTAGAGAGATGAAGAGGAGAGAAGTAGAGAGGAGAGGGGGATGAAGAGGAGAGAAGGGGAGAGGAGAGGAGAGGGGGATGGGTGGATGGCGTGACTGATCCGGCGGAGATAGTGTATCTGTGAGGAGAGCCGCAGGGGAGGGCTGGTGATAAGGAGATGAAGCCCATAACACTCGGCCTCAGAAGGGCCTCGATAAGATATGAGCAGAAGCAGCTCCCTCAAGTCATAAACACACACACACACACACACACACACACTCAGACACACACATTCACTCAGACACACACACACAGTCAGTCACAGTCAGACACACACTTACACACACACACACACACACACACACACACACACACACACCTACAGACAAACATAAACATATATATACACACATACTAATGCAGACACACACACACATGCTACACTGGCACACACACTGTCTGCCTAATTCGCTTGGTCTGTCTCTATTTTTGTCTGTCTTTTTGCATCTAACTCTGTATCTGTCCCTTCATCACAAATAAACTTCATCTCGCCATGACTCTCAAATTGTAAACACATGTCAATCAGTCTGTCTGTCTGTCTGTCTGTCTGTTTGTCTACCTTACTTTTTCTGACTTATTGCCTCTCTGCTACACTTCTAACAAGTTGTCTTTTATACATAAAAAAGCTGTGTTCTTCTGAAGGAAATTTAAAAATACTTATGTATTTGCATGTTTACTGTATGTATCCCTCATAAAAAGTGTTATTGACTTTCAGTCTCTCAAATCAGAGCATACACACACACACACACACACACACACACACACACACAAACACATAGCGCATAGTCACAATGACAAAAGCCTCTTCTCTTTCATCGAAATGTGCTCTGCTGTCAATGACATAGTAAATTGCTGCTTTGCCTGTCATTGAGAAATGACAGCTCAAATGAATCAAGAAAAGAGAGAGAGAGTGATATGAGCGACGCACCAATTAATTGGCGAAATTAGGGTATCATTTCTCAGTAGGTGATTGAGCTTTATTTCAACATTTGCATTTTTAATTTATTTGAGATTGGATGACACTACACTGTTGTGACCTCGTTAGCGCGAGACGGCTCCTCCGCGTTTGCTGTCTCTCTGTCTCTCTCTCTCTCTCTCTCTCTCAACCGCGCTGCACTCCACTCCCTCTCCCCAGCTGCGCCGGTGAATCACGGCTATGGATTCCAGACTATTTCTCTCGCGCGCTTCAAGTTAAGCGCTTCAGACACTAGGGGGCGAGCGGCGCTGTTCGTGATTTCAAGCCCTCACAGCCGGAAGACCGTTCGCCCCTTCGCCACCACATTTCGCGGAGGGGAAAAAAGCACGGGAGGGGGTTGGAAGAGGGAATTCAATTTAAAGGGGAAGACGCAATAATTCAAGCAACACTCACCAACTCAAGTTTATCGTTACTGACTGAAGGGAAACCCTTGGTTGGCCATGGCCACAGTAAACTCCCTGAAGCTTTGCTGGCAAGTCACTGAAGAAATAAGCATACTGATTAAATTTAAACCTTTCCTGCACTGTAACTCCATTTGGTTAAAAGCCTCTGGCAGACAAACTGTGATAGAATAACTCAAAATTGAGTTATAAAACCCAAATCAGTGTGAACACAATACACTTTTCAATTATTGTACAATGGACGTAATTTTTCTGTTTCTGCATGCATTGTTGTGGGCTACAGGATGATCACTACACTTGTGTTTGTGTGTGATTACCTGTATATTTGTATACATGATTGTGAAAGAGGCAATGTGTGTGTGTGTGCATGCATGTGCATGTGTATGTTAACAGGCTCAGAAAACCAGGCAACTGAATAATAGAAAGTGCAATTTAACCACACTCAGTCATAACCACAATCTCAAGCCCACCCACACACCCTCTCTCTCTGTCTCTCTCTGTCTCTCTCTCTCTCTCTCTCTCTTTCACACACACACACACACACACACACACACACACACACACACACACACATACTGCACATGCACAGAAGCAGTGCTGACCCTTGCGGTTCTCCACACCAAATGTCGATACTGAGGATAGTTGAGGCCCTTGTTTGAAGAAGGCCTTCATCAGGCAGACCCATTGATATGAGTTATTCTGCAAGGCAAGTTAAAATAGCTTTTTCCGTCTCTGTTTATTTTCTCTCTACACACAAACACACACACACACACACACACACACACACACACACACACACACACACATATACATACACACACATTATCACACATACACATACACACACACACACACACACACACACACACACACACACACACACACACGCACGCAGCAATGACAGTACATATTTTAACTTACACAA
>NC_063194.1:4466343-4473843 GCF_017589495.1 Alosa alosa
ACACACACACACACACACACACACACACACACACACACACACACAGGCAAAGATGTTCATGGAAAAATACAAATGTATACTGTACAAATGCTCACATGTATTCACACAGTCTTAGTTTACAGTAAATATACTCAAGCAAACTCACATCCATGGAGGAGCACACACACACACACAGACACACACAGACACACACACACACACGCACACACGGTGGTCAGAAGCTCCTTTGGAGTGTGAACAGCAGCCATTTGACCCCGTCTTTGATGTCGCTGAGTGTTAGAGGCCCTGCCAGAAGCGAGACAGTGTGTGTGTGTGTGTGTGTGTGTGTGTGTGTGTGTGTGTGTGTGTGTGTGTGTGTGTGTGTGTGTGTGTGTGTGTGCGCTCGCACAAGTAGTGTATAAACCTAGACATGTTTAAGTTGGGTGAAATGTGTGTGTGTGTGTGTGTGTGTATGTGTGTGTGTGTGTGTGTGTGTGTGTGTGTGTGTGTGTGTGTGTGCACATGTGTGCATGTGCGTGCAATATAAACCCAACAGGATGTGTTTAGGAGGAGAAAATGTGTGTGTGTATGTGTGAGTGTGTAATAGTGTGTGTGTGTGTGTGTGTGCCTACAGTATTAACCCAACATGACATGTGTGAGAGAGGGGAAATGAGGATCAATAGGGCGTCAGACCAGCAAAGCTCTCTTGGCTGCCAAGTCACCATCCATGAACACACACACACACACACACACACACACACACACACACACACACACACACCAGATGGGGGAAAACATCACAGAAAAGAAAAACATGTTCCTGTTGCAGGAAACAAGCTGAGTGGTACGCTGAGATTTCTATGGAGACCATCAGATGGTGATATGTGTCCCCACCCCTGCTCTCATTCCATTGGTTGTCAGAGAATGACCTCACGGCCAGACAGGAAATGGGGTTCCATTTGGCCCCTTCCAAACATAGATCCTCATACAATGCACACTGTGTGTAGAAAGTGATATCCCTTTGAGTTTATGTAAGCCATAGTGTGGAGTTGCATCAAAAGCAGGAAATACATTTTTTAAAAAGCTCAATATTGTACCAAATACACATTCTATTCACCTTCTATTTCACCTTTTCTGCAAGTCACACTGGATAAAAATGTTTTCCAAATCACACAGTGCAAATATGAATAGATTTAAGGTCAGATTGATTCCCGTGGTAGCAGTTATTTTGAAAGCAGTGGTCATCTGGGACTCCTTTGGCTGGAGCCAAATAAAAGACAACAGACATGGTGGTTTCTTTATAGCTGTTGAAACAGTGGTGATAGCTTCCTATCCATGGGCAGCACTGACACTGGCTTCTTGGCATCCTTACAACAGTGGATTCCACCTGCTAAATGCTACAGAGATGCTGATTGGTGCAGACACGGCAACGCATGCTACTAGGCTCCGCCTCCCATTCCAATTCGTGCTCAACACACACACACACACACACACACACACACACACACACACACACACACACACACACACACCTACCCCACATACACACAGACATACACACACACACACTCTCTCACACACACACCACCACCACCACCACCACCCCGGCCTTGGCCCTGCCACCACGGTAACCGCTGCCATGGAGTCCGCCGGAGAGAAAGCGAGTGAGACCGACAAAAACTGTCAGCAGCGAAAATGAACTGTCACCTCACATTTTTCAGCGCGCGGAGCAGGCTGGATGGGCTGGAGCAGCACACTGAACCTCCGTGGCCCTGCCCTGATTGAGTTCCGTCGGCTCCTCTCCTCTCCTCTCTGCGCCGCTCTGCTCCTCTATGCCTGCCTGAGCTCTCACACACACACACACTCACACACACACACACACACACACACACACACACACACACACATGCACACACATGCACACACACACACATAGACAATCTGAAAAGCACTATTACACAAATACTTACAAACTTAATGTACATATACAGGCATACACACCTAGAAGAAAAGCCATGCCCAACAGATACACACACACACACAAGTGACAACACTGAAGTTGAATGGAGAGGATTGCGTAGGTTAGAGTAAGTGTTTGTTTGTGTGTGTACGGACATTGGGTTATATGTGTATGTGTTTGTGTGTGTGTGTATTCCTGAAGCTGTCCTATAAATACATACATTCTGAATACAGGGAGGAGCACATCCATATCAATGACCTATTACAAACACTTCACAGACCATAGAGCTCCAAACTCACAATAGACCATTTCCATCGACACATACAAACTTAGCTTAACAGCATATCTACATATGCACTTAAGCCAAACCATCTTCTGTCCTCAGCAATAACATACACACACACATTAGGGAAAGATCACACAACTGGTGCTCGTGTGCACTGAAAACAGCATAAAACTCAATTTAAATTTGATTTTATAAAATTGACTGATGCCTTTAAACTTCTGGCTTTTTTCCCTCCATCTTTAGGAACAGAGGGCCTATTGTTTTTTGCCTTTTGCAGCTGCTCCTTGTAACATTAATTCATTTCAATTTAGCTGAACGCACAGCTTCCGATTAGCCTTGAGTCACGAGAGCACTCCGAGCATACGGCCTGCGTGTAATTCTCATCATAGACATTATCTGAGTCGCTTTCAGCATACTACTGACATAGCAAATGCATTTCTTATTACTATGAATGCTTTAGCATATGGACAACGTATGTAGCCACTGTAAATTATATTAGTGGGAACCTATTTCCTGTTAGAAGTTTGGCAGTGTGTCTCGTAAATGTAAATCACGTTGGCTGTATGGACTGTAGCATTAAAGCAGCGTAGCTTGTGACTATCCATCATCGCACTACTGTAGGCCTCTTCCGCTGTGCACAGTGGCTGTGCAGTTACAGCTACAGCCTGTGCTACTACAGAACTCAGGCGGCCACTACTTGTGCCGCAGCTTGCCATAAATCAAAGTGGCACCGCGTGCTTTAGCGCATTAGCAGAGTTCACCTTTGCAGGAAAGCACCTGCAGACTTTTCCCCTCCTCAGTGTAACCTCCCCAAGACCATGGGCCTCCCTCCCGCAACCTTTCATCTCTGGCTAACCTGCACTGGGTGAGGCTGGAGGTGCTGTTTAACATGAAAGAGACCCATGGGCACAGCAAGAAGATAAACACCCCCCCCGTGTCACCCCCTTCTCCGTTTTGTGCCAGAGCCTTTGAAGGGGTCCTTTCAACCCCCCACCCCCCATAGAGTGACAGACTTCAGCAGAGCAGTCACTACAAGGCCCAGGAAGTGAGGCCTGGGACTCCATTTGTAAAAGAAGCCTTGTGACAACTGCTCTCTCTGGGGGGTCCCCTGTTGTCTTGGCATTCTTCCAGGGACCACGTTTTGGTGGCAACCTCAAGAAAGGTGGAGGATGGTTTTGCAGGAGAAAAAAATATTACTTTCCTGGGAAGAAAAAGAAATGTGTGTGTGTGTGTGTGTGTGTGTGTGTGTGTGTGTGTGTGTGTGTGTGTGTGTGTGTGTGAATGTGTGTAAGGAAGATAGCATTAGCATATCTGAGAGAAAAAGAGAGTGTGTTTATGTACTGTGAGCTCATTTGAAAATATTCTTCTCCACTCATTGAGCTCTGCTGTCCCACAGGAACAATTCAGGTTTCCCCCGCGTAGCTCGGCTCGTAAAATCCACGCAAGCGTCGCCAGAGAGCTCCCGTCCCGGGCTCGCTAGCAGCCTTATAAAGCCGTCATCCCTGCGAGTTACGAGCCACCCTGAAAGGGAAGACGTCCCTATGATTTATCCTTCTTTGTGCGTATCATCCTTTTCCCCCACAACGAAAAAAAAAGCGTGCATAAAGGCAGCGAAATAAATACGCCGCAGCGCAAAGAGGGGCCCGGAGCATCGCAGCGAGCCCACAGGGCCTCGTAAAAGACCGTTTGCGAGCGGGGTCCCCAAACAAGGCCTGCATTTAATCTCTCTCTCAGCTGGACAGGCTTCACAGCCTCTAAAAATGGGACCATTGTCTCTTTTTCGCTTGTAGTAGCATCGATGTTTGGAAGATTCGCCTGGAGGTTAGTGGTAAATTTTAAGGGGCCTGGGAATTCATTTGGAAGCTGTGCAAGCAACAAAAAGGGGGAAAAGGCAGAGGATTTCACGGTGGGATAGAGAGGAGAGAGCAGTGAGACAGAGAGAAGAGAGAAAGAGAGAGAAAGAGAGAAAGAGAGAGAGTGAGAGAGATAGAGACCCAAGCAAATCAGAGGGAAGGAAAAGGAATACCTTGGCTGGCGCGCCTGCATAAATCTGTTTTTAATAACTGCTTCAAACAGGCTCATTATGAAAGATTCCTTACATCCTAAGAAACTGTCCATTACTCAAGCGTGCAGCCACAGCCATAAATATCACACAATTATGACCTGTCGTGCTCCACGGGCCTAGGGTGAGCTTCCCAGCCCTCGAAACCGGGCCTCCCCTAAGCCCGGCCCACCTCCCCCTCCGCCCGTGTTAAATCAACATGTTTCAGGGCTACACCATTTCAACTCAAAACACTCATAAATTACCCCACCGCCATGTTCATTAAGTGCACTCTGAAGCGGGGATTGGACCCCAAACCGCGTGGCCTTTATTGGCCTACCAGACCAAAATGCAACATAAACATGCATCTGGGCCCGAAGCTAAACCGCCGTCCTCCACAGTGTTTGTAACCGAATCCTGGATGGTGATTTTGGGGAGTAATAGAGGAGTTTTTTCATGCCGTTGATTCAGCCGCTTTAGTGTGGCATTTTTGTGCCGCGACTGCAGCTGGTTCTCGAAAAGCCTTGATCTGCAGGGTCTATGCCAGACCTGAACCAGGTTGGTGCCAGATTTAGCTGCTCAGTGGGCACCCTCTAGGAATCCAACACCCAGCTGAGGGTGGGAGCTGTGAATTGGGACTAGACATGCAGCTTGCTTGGCTTGCATACCTCCTTAATTAAGGAGAGCGTGAGAGGGTAACGCTGAATCGAAGAAAAAAAAAACTCTCTCCAGTCTTTCAGGGTCCTACTGAACGTTTTTGGCCACAAATCACTTGGCTATCATTCCACCTTATTGAGATGAGCTGATAAGACAGAACATTCTGTGCTGAGAATAAGCGGCGATGCTCTCTGACTCCCCCAAATGGAGGGAGGAGTGGAGGGAGGGAGAGAGGTAGAAGAGGGGTTCAGGTGCTGATGAATCGCCTCTGAACCCACTGTGACCGAACGAGGCAGCAGGCCAAAGAACACCACTGGTGAGCAAAAAGGCCCAGCCTGACTGTACATCAGCTTCGCCAACACTCACGACTTAGATAGTGTAAAATAAATTATGGGTAATGCTCTGTCTCGCCCTGTGCACAGTTGGGTGTGGGCTCTTAAGTGATATACGGGCACCTTTGTCAAATAAGGCCATTTCTCAGGGGCATACCCAAGCACTTACCCAGCGATAAGATCAAGTTTCACAGCGATAATCACATTAAGTGAAAAGCAGGGATTGCTCTATGAGATAGCAGTAGGTATAGAGCATGGAGGAGGGAGTGTGTGGAAGTGCACGGGAGAGTGTAACACTTCAATCCATGCGAAAGCAATCTTTAAAAACAACTAGGCAGCCGTGGAGAGAGTGAGAAAGAGAGAGAGAGAGAACTGGACTCTATGATGGCAAATCTGAAGATAAACAAAGACAGTTTAGAAGCATTTTAAGAAGAAAAACAGAGCGTGTTGCAAGATATTTCTGAGCAAATGCAGGACAAGTCTGCAATTCAGGAGAGAGGAGTAGGATGAGGATGGAGGGAGAGTGAAAGCTGGAGAGAGAGAGAGAGAGAAAGAGAGAGAGAAGAACAGAGAGACAGTGGGGGAGGGGAGAGAGAGAGAGAGAGGGAGATCTAAAATGAAAACGCAACCAGAAACGGCAGCCAGGAGCTCGTGCCAAGAAACCCTGGAGACAATGAAACGCGGCCAGATGTTGCGGCGTTTGGCCTGGCGCGCCCGGCGGAGGGAGTGAAGCTGACGAACCATTTTTCACTGTCAGGCGGGAACAACGGCGCCGCGCGGGGGGAAATTAAGACGCCCGCCGCCCGCTGCACGGCTACGCACTCGCACTTCGCCATCGCCGACACCACAGAAGGGGACGAGAAGGAGCGAAGGAGTCGAAGGAAAATACGGAGGAAGATAGAGATAGAGAGAGGGAGTTAGAGTGAAAGGAGAAATGACAGAAAGACAGAGATTGAGAGGATGAGGGTGGGAGAGAGAGAGAGAAAGAGAGGAAGAGAACGGAGGGCTGGAA
This sequence comes from Alosa alosa, assembly GCF_017589495.1. NCBI lineage: Eukaryota > Metazoa > Chordata > Actinopteri > Clupeiformes > Clupeidae > Alosa > Alosa alosa. Next base: position 4,472,611 of record NC_063194.1, read on the forward strand.
AACAGCAGGAGTGAGGAAGAGAATGAAAGATAGAAAGAAAAATAGAGTGAGAGAGAGAGAAAGGCCTCTGACTGTTCGTTCAAGGTTCAGAGGGAAGGGGAGAAAAACGAACAAGTTGGGGGGGAAGTAGACGCGCCACCTGGTCGCTGACAGCTCTGTCGCATCGTATCGGGCCTCCCGCCATCCAGCTGAGCGCCCCTGAACTGAAGAGCCGTCTCCACGACGATGGCAGCGCTGTCGCCGCAGACGCCAGAGCTGCCGTCGGGGAGCCGCTGAAGACGGCCAGGCTGCCATCCCGATTCTGGTGACCTGCTTTTCCCGCTGATGCACTACTTTGCTGAAGCAAGGCCCGTTGGGACGTGCACACACACACACACAGACACACACACACACACACACACACACACACACACACACACACACACACAGACACACATGAACAGAGGCTGTGCCAGAGTACTCCTGCCACCTGTTAGGGAGAAGCGACCAAGCTAAATAATGTCACCCATCCTCTGTCAAGACGCCCCGGCCCCATTAAAGCACTCTCATGTCCCCATTTTGCTCGAGTCAGAGAACAAAGTGCTTAAAAGACAACAGGACAGCCATGATGAGCCCAGAGCCGGCTGCAGTGTGAGGGCCAACACACGTTACCGTAGTTACTGTACAGTTACTGTGTCCTTCCACATTGACCGCTGCCTCAGGATCTGATGGGACGTGTTTGGGGGGGTTACACTGCGGCTCTGACACGTCTCTGGTTCTCAGTAGTCTTTCATCAGCCCTGACATGCTTGTCAAGCTCCCCTCCCCTCACTCCTTATCCCTCCATGAACCTTCTCGCTGAAATTGATTGGATCTAAAGCAGGGCTCCGAACCGGTTCAAGGAACGAAAACGAAAACCGAAAACGAACGGAATTTTATGGAATTTTACTAGGAGCGGAAACGGAAACGAAAACAAAATGGTCTTCAACTGTTCCAGAACAGAAACGCTATATTCTGAAATCCACAAAACCGGTTAATAACGTTTTTTCGCGTTTCTCTATATATTTTATAAAATTTCGCACAAAAGCATATCCTATGTCAGGGAGACTATTTCCGTTGTGCGAAAAACAAGCCTGCATCTACACTGTTAATGTGAGATAACAAGCCGCTATGTAGCCAACTACTGTAGGCTTAACAGCCTAATAATTTGATTTCTGCAGTTTGAAAAAAAAAAACGAATAAATGGACCTTTGGT